>NW_011889284.1:410392-414196 GCF_000151845.1 Pteropus vampyrus | reverse complement strand
GGAGCAGCAGAAACCACTCCCAACTCTAACGAATAGAGACTAAGCCTGTCAGAGACTTCTGGCTCCTATCCAAGTGGTCTTGCTCAGAAATCTTTTTGAATTTGGAGGTTGGAAAGTCTTCTGATATCATCTACAAATGACCAAGAACTCAGTCCTGTGGCGCCCCCTGCCTCATTGTCCCTCAGTGCACTTTTTGCAGCTTGTCTCGCTGATGTCATCATTTGTAGACCTGTGCCAGATTCCCAAGTTCCTATCTTGAAACCTCAGCCCCCAAATCCAGGGCCTAGGGGAGAACCAATGTAGGTCACTGCAGCTGAGCCTGCAGGGCTGTCTGCTCCTTGAGCCCAGAGCCCTTAAGGCACAGAGAGGAAACCTTGCAGAGAAGAGAGAGTAAGTGCTTTATGAGAATCAGAGGAAAGCATTTTCCTCAAAAAAATTAAACAAGGAGAGCCCAGGAATCAACTGGTCACACTTGAGGCAGTAATGGGAGCATGTGATGGGAGAGGGAAGGCCAGAGGAGAGAGGCTAAGCAAGACTTCCATCCCCAGCTTTCTTCAGAGCCCTTCATCCCTCCCCCAACCCATGCCCACCCTTGCTCTGTTTGCCTGTGTAAGGGAACCTTTCAGATCCCTAGTTCTCTAGTTACTTAGCTCTCCTGGCTCAGGTTTCATTCTCAGGAACCTTTGTGATTTGCCTTAGGGACCCCCTGCTTCCTCTGGTCAGAGTTTCTGGGTCTCAGGAAGCTGGAATAGGCCAGAATTGTCTCCACCCTCCCCCATTGAAAGACTTTTCCTGCTTATCTGTTAAACTCATTTTGTGGGGTACTTCTAACCCTCTGGGACCTCATTCGTTTTCTTGGCTCTCCCTACTCCTGCTTTTGAGATCTCAGGGAGAGAGAGAGACAGAGAGAGACAGAGAGACAGAGAGACAGAGAGAAAGAGACAGACAGAGACAGAGACAGAGACAGAGAGAGAGAGGAAGAGAGAGAGAGAGAGAGAGAGAGAGAGAGAGAGAGAGAAGAGAGAGAGTGTTGCTCATATTCTCTTAGTTATGTACAGGCAGTCAAGAACCTATGGCTGCAACTAGCTTGGAGGTCCCCATGGCCAGCAAAAATAGACAAGGGATCAATTTCTACCTCCAGCCTCAAAAACACTTTAACCCCAAACAATTGCTCTAATAGAAGCCTCGGGACAGGAAGAAAAGTAGGTAAGATGGAGAAAGGATAAACAATTACAATTCTAGTCTTCTTTTCCCTTATTCTTCCCCCCAGTACCTCCGGTCCCCTTTCAGATCTCAGCTACTCATCCTTCCACTACTCATTTGCCTTCATTTCCAGTATCCTCGCACATGGTAGGCACTTATAAATGCTTTTTACATTGAGTCAAACTGTATCTGGTTATGCTCTCTGGCTGAACTTTGAGAGGAAGAAGCGCAAAGGGGGAAGGTGGACATTCCCCAGATCCTGAGCAAGGTTCTCCTACAGGACTGATTGCTAGGCAACAAATGGTTCTTAGACTTCAACTGGCACTGGAATCACCTGAAAGGCTCAGCAAAACTCGGATTGCTGGGCTCTACCACTGAATTTCTGATTCAATGGTGCCTGAGAATTTGCATTTCTAATATGTTCCCAGGTGATGCTGACCTTGCTACTAATCCTGGGACTACTGGTGGATCCCGAGAACCACTGTCTTAGGGAAGCACAGCCTCTCGCCTCAGTACTCACCATGGGGGCCTGTTTGATTCCAATTTTGTATAGTTTAGGAGGAAGAAACAGGTGGAAATTGAAAACATGTGACTCTTGCTGAGCCCTCTACTCCAATGGGTACAGGGATCTAAGAAACGCAGGGCAAGGATGAGCAGGCGTTGGTCTAAGACTGATTATCCATTCTATCTCTTTTTAAATAGTCCATTGACTCCATCCTTATTGAAAGTCACTTCCCAAAAACATGTTTTGCAGCAGCAAGGGAGCACTAGGAATTTCCTGTGGCGAGGCAGCGCCAGTGTGGGGAGGGGAGAGGCAGTACTGAGCGAGCGCCTTCCCTTGGCTCGGGCAGGGCCACGTGCCCCACCCCCTCGCTTGCACATGTCTCTGCCGCCACCGCCAGCAGCAGCCGGGCTGTTTATGAGCGAGTTGTTGTGGTAGAAATGGAGCAGGCTGCACATGCCCAGCCCATGTGACCCCGGCAGCCCGCGTGAGCCTCCAGCCGGCACAAACACACTCAGCCCTGTCCTCCTCTGGTCAGAGAAACAGGAGGAAAAATGGGGAAGGAGTGAAGGGCATTGGGTGCCCTTCTCCTTGTTTCCTGGCTCTTTATCCTGCTACTGTCTCCTTTTTGTCTCTCCTGAGGCATCAGGGGAACAAACGCCCAGGAAAGAAACATGGTTTCCCCAGAAATTTTCTCCCAGGCAGTCCCTTGGCAGTTTTACAACCCAGAGCCCTAGGCCCCAAATAAACAAAGGGTCTCCCCCAGCCAAGAGCACAGAATGGTCCATGCAGACCCTTGCTCAAGCTGATGGGTTAATGTTATCCTGGAGCCAAGATTTGGTTTCCCTCAACCCAGGCTTCTCAAATCAGGCTGCCTGGTCCCCTCTTTCTAGGAAGGAAGAAACCACACAGAGATGCAGCAAGTGCCCATTCCAGGATTAGCACAAGAGTTCAGGGATTTGTGGGGTCAAGGACAAGAAGCAAGGGTTCTTTCTGTAGCAGTGGTCTGTAGGGTTAGTGGACAGGAAGGGGAAAGTTCTGCCAACTAGGGATAGGGAGGGGCTGAGGATGGGGGGCAGGGAGGAGATCTGGAAGAACTTTACACTAACCCCAGTCCAGCTGGAGCACAAACAAGGGTACAAAAGACAAGCTCAGCCTTCATTCCTCATGGAAGTGTCCCCTCCCACCAGCCTGGCCCTCCAAGTCCCATAGAGTCCTTCTCTCAGCATTCTAACCCCAGACCCCCATGTCCAGCCCTCTGCTCAGGCCCCTGCCCATGACCCTGTTTCTGAGCAATCTTGTCTCTTGCTGGGATGTAAGACTGCTGGAGTCAGGCGGACAGTAGGTTAGCAGGAACAAGCAAATGAAATGAGCGAGCACGACCCACATTTCCTCATCGCACCAAAACTTCGCGGATCCTGCATTGCAGAGCTAGCGCTTTTTTTTTTTTTAATCTCCGCTGGTCCCCTACACATGTCTGCATTTTTGCAACCAGCACAGATTTTTTTTTTTCAGAGTGCAAACTGCGCATTCTAATGAGCCAATGCTCCTTCCTGTGGCATTGAAAATCTCTTTGGCAAATTGCTTCTCCCCCCACCCCCAATTTAGAAGGGGAGGGATCCCAAAATTGTCTTTCTCTCATTCCCCTGCCCCCTCTCCCAAGATACTGCAGTCTTTCCAGCCCAACTAACAGCTGCAGACAAGGGGAGAGGGATGAGAGGAGGGAAAATGAGCCTTGTTCCTTCTTTCCACACAGGCTGAGCTGGCAGGGCTGGGGTTGCTTTTTTCCTGGGCACCCCCCCTTCCCTCCTCATCCCAGCCAGTGTTTATGTAAGCCTCCCAGAAGCTACCCAGGGGCCTTTACGCTTGTCCCGGCCGAGGCTCCTCTGAAGTCCATCCTGCTCACGAGGACTGTCATGAGCCTCTGGCTTCCCCAGGCAACTGCATGGAGATCTATAGAGGCCCAGGGACTGGGGAGAGATGCTGGATAAGGAGAGGGTTTGAGCTAGAGCTTGGGGTATGAGGTGAAGACAAGAGGCAGGCACACAGGTAACCACTACCCCCATACATACACACATTCCCCTGTATCTCAGTCCTAC
>NW_011889284.1:372388-410342 GCF_000151845.1 Pteropus vampyrus | reverse complement strand
ACAGGAAGAAAAGTAGGTAAGATGGAGAAAGGATAAACAATTACAATTCTAGTCTTCTTTTCCCTTATTCTTCCCCCCAGTACCTCCGGTCCCCTTTCAGATCTCAGCTACTCATCCTTCCACTACTCATTTGCCTTCATTTCCAGTATCCTCGCACATGGTAGGCACTTATAAATGCTTTTTACATTGAGTCAAACTGTATCTGGTTATGCTCTCTGGCTGAACTTTGAGAGGAAGAAGCGCAAAGGGGGAAGGTGGACATTCCCCAGATCCTGAGCAAGGTTCTCCTACAGGACTGATTGCTAGGCAACAAATGGTTCTTAGACTTCAACTGGCACTGGAATCACCTGAAAGGCTCAGCAAAACTCGGATTGCTGGGCTCTACCACTGAATTTCTGATTCAATGGTGCCTGAGAATTTGCATTTCTAATATGTTCCCAGGTGATGCTGACCTTGCTACTAATCCTGGGACTACTGGTGGATCCCGAGAACCACTGTCTTAGGGAAGCACAGCCTCTCGCCTCAGTACTCACCATGGGGGCCTGTTTGATTCCAATTTTGTATAGTTTAGGAGGAAGAAACAGGTGGAAATTGAAAACATGTGACTCTTGCTGAGCCCTCTACTCCAATGGGTACAGGGATCTAAGAAACGCAGGGCAAGGATGAGCAGGCGTTGGTCTAAGACTGATTATCCATTCTATCTCTTTTTAAATAGTCCATTGACTCCATCCTTATTGAAAGTCACTTCCCAAAAACATGTTTTGCAGCAGCAAGGGAGCACTAGGAATTTCCTGTGGCGAGGCAGCGCCAGTGTGGGGAGGGGAGAGGCAGTACTGAGCGAGCGCCTTCCCTTGGCTCGGGCAGGGCCACGTGCCCCACCCCCTCGCTTGCACATGTCTCTGCCGCCACCGCCAGCAGCAGCCGGGCTGTTTATGAGCGAGTTGTTGTGGTAGAAATGGAGCAGGCTGCACATGCCCAGCCCATGTGACCCCGGCAGCCCGCGTGAGCCTCCAGCCGGCACAAACACACTCAGCCCTGTCCTCCTCTGGTCAGAGAAACAGGAGGAAAAATGGGGAAGGAGTGAAGGGCATTGGGTGCCCTTCTCCTTGTTTCCTGGCTCTTTATCCTGCTACTGTCTCCTTTTTGTCTCTCCTGAGGCATCAGGGGAACAAACGCCCAGGAAAGAAACATGGTTTCCCCAGAAATTTTCTCCCAGGCAGTCCCTTGGCAGTTTTACAACCCAGAGCCCTAGGCCCCAAATAAACAAAGGGTCTCCCCCAGCCAAGAGCACAGAATGGTCCATGCAGACCCTTGCTCAAGCTGATGGGTTAATGTTATCCTGGAGCCAAGATTTGGTTTCCCTCAACCCAGGCTTCTCAAATCAGGCTGCCTGGTCCCCTCTTTCTAGGAAGGAAGAAACCACACAGAGATGCAGCAAGTGCCCATTCCAGGATTAGCACAAGAGTTCAGGGATTTGTGGGGTCAAGGACAAGAAGCAAGGGTTCTTTCTGTAGCAGTGGTCTGTAGGGTTAGTGGACAGGAAGGGGAAAGTTCTGCCAACTAGGGATAGGGAGGGGCTGAGGATGGGGGGCAGGGAGGAGATCTGGAAGAACTTTACACTAACCCCAGTCCAGCTGGAGCACAAACAAGGGTACAAAAGACAAGCTCAGCCTTCATTCCTCATGGAAGTGTCCCCTCCCACCAGCCTGGCCCTCCAAGTCCCATAGAGTCCTTCTCTCAGCATTCTAACCCCAGACCCCCATGTCCAGCCCTCTGCTCAGGCCCCTGCCCATGACCCTGTTTCTGAGCAATCTTGTCTCTTGCTGGGATGTAAGACTGCTGGAGTCAGGCGGACAGTAGGTTAGCAGGAACAAGCAAATGAAATGAGCGAGCACGACCCACATTTCCTCATCGCACCAAAACTTCGCGGATCCTGCATTGCAGAGCTAGCGCTTTTTTTTTTTTTAATCTCCGCTGGTCCCCTACACATGTCTGCATTTTTGCAACCAGCACAGATTTTTTTTTTTCAGAGTGCAAACTGCGCATTCTAATGAGCCAATGCTCCTTCCTGTGGCATTGAAAATCTCTTTGGCAAATTGCTTCTCCCCCCACCCCCAATTTAGAAGGGGAGGGATCCCAAAATTGTCTTTCTCTCATTCCCCTGCCCCCTCTCCCAAGATACTGCAGTCTTTCCAGCCCAACTAACAGCTGCAGACAAGGGGAGAGGGATGAGAGGAGG
This sequence comes from Pteropus vampyrus, assembly GCF_000151845.1. Taxonomy (NCBI): domain Eukaryota; kingdom Metazoa; phylum Chordata; class Mammalia; order Chiroptera; family Pteropodidae; genus Pteropus; species Pteropus vampyrus. The sequence goes on along the minus strand of NW_011889284.1, from coordinate 408,103 downwards.
GAAAATGAGCCTTGTTCCTTCTTTCCACACAGGCTGAGCTGGCAGGGCTGGGGTTGCTTTTTTCCTGGGCACCCCCCCTTCCCTCCTCATCCCAGCCAGTGTTTATGTAAGCCTCCCAGAAGCTACCCAGGGGCCTTTACGCTTGTCCCGGCCGAGGCTCCTCTGAAGTCCATCCTGCTCACGAGGACTGTCATGAGCCTCTGGCTTCCCCAGGCAACTGCATGGAGATCTATAGAGGCCCAGGGACTGGGGAGAGATGCTGGATAAGGAGAGGGTTTGAGCTAGAGCTTGGGGTATGAGGTGAAGACAAGAGGCAGGCACACAGGTAACCACTACCCCCATACATACACACATTCCCCTGTATCTCAGTCCTACGGAAGCTCAAGGACAGCCAATAGGCAAAAGCAGAGACCTGGAAGATGACACTACCAGTGGGTTCCAGCAGCAGCAGCATAGCAAAAGTTGGACAGGATGGCCTTGGCATAGCTTGTGCTGGATGCCATCACCCCCTAACCCAGGAGGAGGAACCCTATGCCAAAAAAGAGGGTGATTTGGGGCTTAGTCTTCCTCTGCCAAGGACAGTCCATGCTACCTCCTAGATCCTGTAATGCGGGTGGGATCCTGGGCTCTGAGAGGGGAACCCTTCTTCAGGTTCCTCAAAGTATTTGCTGAAGAAGCATTGGCCCAAGATGGTGGGTGGCTTTGGAAGGGCTGTTTTAGGATACACATCGCCTAAGCAATTGAATGGGGAAGTGGGATGTTGTTCCTTAGGGCTTTTAACACAACTTCTGTCTGTCCTTGGTGGCCTTCCACACTCTCATTGGGTCAATCTGTCCTTAATACATCCCCTGGAAAGAGGCACAATGGCTTTTTAAAGGGCCTGGACCTACCTGCCCCTCTCCTCTTGTCACCAGCTGCAGTCTGGGAGTCAGGGAGAGAAGAGAGTTCAGATGCCTGCTTTGGTTTCTCACCTCTGTAGCAGTCTATGTGGAAGTCTATTTGTTGCACCCTATTGTGGCCCTCTTCTACCTTTACAACCAGACAAGGGGAATGTAGGAGGGAGAGAAAAAGGAATTTAGGGAAGAGGAAATGTGGTTGGAATTAAAAGAGAGACTTTGGGAAGCTGAGTATGGCGTGGGCAGGAGCAAGGGGTGCTTCAGGCTCCTCTTCTTGGAGACACACCTCACTTCTCAGCACCATCATTGCTTAGGAAACATCAGGATGAGTCTGCTGCTCAGGCATTCCACTGGGAGTAATCATGCTCTCCAGGAAGGGCAGTCTTGCTGGTAGAAAAAGTTTTATCCTCAGGCCTAGGGTTGAATTCCCAACATTTGACATTTTCATTGTGCCGTTGGTAGTGATAATTTCAAGAGATAGCTGGGGAAGCTTTAGCCCCTCCAATAATCTCCATCAGTTCTGCCACCCTTTGATGCGACATCTTCTTAATCCTAAGGAAAGTACCATGCAAATATAGCTTCAAGAAATTGCCTAGTCTCTGAAGCATCCTGGGCAAGTTAATAAAAGTCTCTAAGTCTTGGATTCCCCATCTCTAAATTGAGAATGAAACCTACAGCATAGGGTTGTTGTGGATAGTAATTGAGGTAATGTGTATAACTCACTCAGCACAGGGCCTGACATACTGTTGGTATTTAGTATGTATTTGCTATTTGCTTTCCTTGGAAAAAGGAATAGTGAAGTAGAGATAGAATCTATGGAACCTAAAACACTTCCGTGGAACCCAGACCTGAATCATGCTTCATCTCCTCTCTCTCCATCTCCCCCTAACAACAAATTAGCTCAGACTTTAACTCTTCCTAAGACATCAAGGCTCTGGGAAGGTTAGGTAAAGCTTGCTGGCCTTTTAGAGAATAGGAAAAGGAGCTAAGAGGGTAGGGAATGAGTCTCATCCAGGCACATGGCTCGTTCCCTGATTCTGGGGCGTCCCCAGAGTTTTGTCCGAGGTTGTCCCAGGTTTGCATCACCTGGGCAGGCAGGTTTTTCTCCTGGGCAATGGTATGCTTGGTGAGAAAGGAGGGGGAAGGGAAGGCACTTACTGAAGTTTGACCTGGTTTCCAGCAAGGACCCACCCTCAGTCAGTCAGTCAATGTTGGCCCAAGATTTAGGCCACCCAGGATTTGTACAGGGCGTTGCCCTGTTATCCAGAACAATCTACTGACAAGGAGAATATATTTTGGATCAAATGCACACATCCACACGCACTCACACCATTCACACTTACATACCCATATATGTGGTCTCTCACGATCACAAACACACACTCTGGCTATAGCTTAGAGCTCTCAATCTCTTGCCTTTCTCTACTATATCTCTGCTGTACTCCCCAGCCCACAGAAACACAGGAGAATTAAAATATATTTGGAAACACACACACATGCATGCACAGGATCCAACCCTGCCCTTAAATGGTGAGGTCAGTCCCAGAATCCCAGACTCTGAGGAATCTAAGTAGAAGTGTGTAGAACATGGAGCCAGGGCTGTGTCTTGCTGAGCTGGGTCTTAGATGTATATCTGTTCAATACGGTTTCAATCCGAGTACTATTTATTAAGGGTCCAGTTCCTTGTTGGGCTGAATTTGGCTATGGGAGGAATGGTGTGTGTGTGTGTGTGTGTGTGTGTGTGTGTGTGTATGTGTGTAAACAAATGTCCAGCTGGCAAGAGAGGTGGGAGACTGGGTAAGATGCAACCTTAAGGTTAAGGTTGAGGTCAAAGAGAGGACAAAGCTAGACTCCCCAAGACAGAACAACTCAGCCTTTTCTCCCTCCCTTTGGTGGCTCTGGGTCCCATAGTCTCTGTCCTTCTCCCAGCAGCTGTGGGCAGAGAGTGGAGCCGGGTAGAAAGACTAGAAGCTTCTAAAGCCAAGAGAGAGTCGTGCCTCTTCATTATCCTTTATCCTTCTCTCCAGTTGCAGAAGATCCCAAAGTTAGTTACTTCTTCGTCATGGAGAAAAGGTGGGCCCTCTAAGGAGTGCAGAGGAAGGAGTAAGCAGAAGTAACTCCCCTTCTTTGCCTCCTCTCTCCCACCCTCCACCTTCATATCTTACACAGACTAAAACAACCCAGCTTCTTGCCAAGAGTTAGGCTGACTGAATTTCAGCTCTAGCTGCCTCTGCTTCCTCCTCCCTCTCACTTGCTGCAACTCAGAAAAGGAGTCTTGACCCTTGGACCTCCTCCTATAGGAATAAACACCAGCAAGTAGAACAGGGGGTAGGCAGGATCACCAGGGCAGTGAATAGAGCTGTGGGCCTTGGGGAGGATCCAGGGCAACAAAAGGGAGTGTGCCAGTGGTGGTGGTGGGGCCGGTGGAGAGCTAGAGGTCATGCCAAGGGCCCTGATTTTGAGTCCAGCCTTGGCAGATCCCTGGCTCTGGCCCTGGCTCTGATGGAGAGTCAGGAAGGACGCAGAGAGCATAAGTGCCAGACATGGCAGCTCGCCTCCCAATTTTCCCTCCAGAGCCCAGGGGCAGGATGGAGAGGAGATGGAGGCTGAGTTCTGAACCAAGTTTTCCTGAAAAGCCTCTTTCCTTGTTTGTCCTAGCCCCTCCCAGTCCCTCCCACGCTCTGCTGCAGCTTCCCAGCTCTAGACCACAGGGCCAGGGCAGGACAAGGAAGAGCCCAATGCCCTCTCTCTCCCATTTTTCTTGAGGGTAAGGGAACAAAGCTAAAGCCCCAATCATTCTAGGCAACATATTCTCGGGAGCCTGTCTTCTACTGGAAATCAAAGTCTACTGGGATCAGTGATCAGGCCAGCTGCCCAACTACTACCCCTTCAGTCAACCTCAATGTCTTCTCAGCTTACTCACTTCCTACTACCCAGCTTACTCCTTCTTTGGTACCACCGTCCTCCTTTCCTTTACCTCTTTGGCAGCTGTCATGTTTTCAGGCATTCAGATGCTGCCCCAGGAGCTGCCTGTGAACAAGTAGAGAAGCGGGTAGGGGGAAAACCTCTCTAGAAGCACTGGGACTGAGAAGGAATTAGCAGGAAGCAGCAGGTGGCCCATGATCATTTGGCTGCTTGAAAAAAGAGACTCTTACCTCTCCCAAGTCCTCAAACAGGATAGACCTCTACTTGAGACCTATTTTTACCAATGGGGCAATTGTTGCTAACCCCTGTGGAGTTTCACTTGCACACCTGCCCATCTCCTGATGTTTAAGGTGGGCAGATGAAACTAGCAATGCATGTCTGACCTTGGGCCAGTCACTTCTAAGCCTCATTTTCCTCATCAGTAAAGGAGGGAGGGTTAAGACTCTGGGTGTTCCCTTCTAAATTACCTTCTGTGGAATCTACAGGCTACTCTCAAGCACTGGGAGTTGTGGGAGTAGGGGTGTCACTGTGCTCCCAGACTACTGCCTCACCTCTGGCCCCATTACTTTAGGACCTCAAAGCACTTTCACCATAAAGTTCCCCTCCCTTATCTTTTTTATTTCTCAAACAAAGGGAAATGACTCACCCCAAAGTCACCTCGAATGGGTGGAGTGGTGTCACAAAAGCAAACAGGGAGTCCCTAGGGGCATCCTCACCCCCATGACAACTCCTTTCCCTAGGGGTGCTCTCCCTAAGGAGAATAGAAGGGGGAAGGGGTCACATTTCCATTCTGTCTCAGGACTTGGCCCTGCAGCAAAAGTTCAGCTTAAGCTACTGACTCCGGAGAGATCTCCCTCCTCTCCTTGTCTTCTCTCCCCTTGTTACCAGTAACCTCAAGAGGAGGTCAGTTCTGCAATCACGTGAAGCTCTCACGTTTGCAAGGTTTGCAGAAAAGGCCTATTAGCTTTGATCTCCCAGAGAGCAGTCAAGCTTGCCAGTCCCTCCCCAGGAATTCACATGCCTCTGCCATACAGGCTTTCCAAACACGCCACCCTGACTCTTCAGCGCACCCCACCCACTCTGCTCTCAGCTCCTCCCCGGTCCCAGCAAGAGCCTTTTACAAGGCAGAAAGGGAGAAATACACGCAGTCCGCACTTTGCCAGTGAACTACAAATCCCGGCAGCCTTGGCGTTACGCAGGCGCACAGAGCTCAACGTGCCTGCTGCTGGAAAAGTGTGTCACTGGGGCACGAGGCGCTCCCTGGGATCACATGGTACCTGCTCCAGTGCCGCGTGCGGCCCGGGAACCCTGGGTTGCTGGCGCCTGCGCAGAGCCCTCTGTCCCAGGGAAAAAGGCTGGGGCAAAAGGCGGCGGAGATTGGCAGAGTGAAATATTGCTGCCGAGGGAACGTAGCAGGGCACACGTCTCGCTTCTTTGCGTCTGGGTGCCCCGTTTTTCCTCATCACCTACTTACTTCCTGACTGCAACCTCTCTCCCTCTGGGACTTTTACACCAGGAGCTCCAGATTCGTTACCCTGCAGCGCGGCGGAGCCGTCGGGCAGTGACACCCGGTGCACTGCAGAGACCCGACCCTCCGTGCTACCTTCTAGCCAGAACTGCCGCAGGCTGATTTCCCCCTGGTTCCCCTCCCCCACACACTCTCTGCTCTTCCCATGCAAAGCAGACCTCCGTTGCCTCAGCGTCCTCCCCTTCTGCAGGGCTGCAGTCCGGCCACCACAAGACCTTGCTGCAGTGTGCCTCTGATCCTGATCGTGAGCCTCGGGGTCCACTCTCCGCCCTCAGCCAGTGCCCAGGGGGCGACAGCGGCAATTGCAATCTCCAGTTTGTGTCAAAGTCCAGTTTGAATGACCGCTTTCAGCTGGTGAAGACATGACGACCCTGGACTCCAACAATAACACAGGTACTGAGATTTCTTTACTACCATCATCTTTTCTCTATCACTGTCTTAGAACAAGAGGAACTTTATAAGGGACTGGGGATTCCCTTGGCCCGCGGATTTGCTAATGTGATGGGGGCCATAGGCTGGGATTTCTAGAGCGGGTTGTTCGGCCTGAGAATGCTCCCGGAGGCACCCTACCACCACCCCTCAGAATCCCAAAGCTCCTTTTAGCCTGAAGGACTGGTATTCCGGGCAGGAGGAAATGGAGAGAGGGTACGTGTGGGGAGATGAACAATTCAGAGGGACTGGGAGCTTTAGAGCAGTCCCCCCAAACGCCCCCATCTGTCCATCCACCCCCTGCAGCAGTGGCATGCCTGGCCTTCTCGGAAAGAAGGCCCTCTCCTGTCTTCCTCTTCCCCTAGTTTCTGCAGGCTGGAAGGAACCTAAGAAGCGGTGGAGTGATCGGGACTCCAAGGCAGGAGGGGGTGGGAGAATGGGTCGATCTCACTGGGGAATCCTCAGTGACAGTAGGGAGCGGCACTAGAGGAGCTAGGAGAGTGGCTCTTGGCCCCAGGGAGGACACCCACAGCGCCCTGGCGGCCGGGAGGGCTCACATGGCTGCGGAGCCGGGCCCACGTGCTGCGTTTGTTTTCATTCAGCAGAAGCCGTGGCTGCCACCTCATTGGTCGTTGCCACCCGGCCCCGTTACATAATGAGCTCCGCCCTCCGGTCGCCCCGGCAACGCGTGTTCCCTTCTCTCCTCCCCTCAGTGGTCCCAGCCCATCTCGGATTCGGGGCCCAGCCCAGGACCCGGTCGCGGAGGAGGGGTGGGACGGGGGCGGGGCTACTGCTCGGGATTGACGGGAAGCGGAGAGGGCGGGCCCTCGAGTTCCGGGGTTCCTCGTTGGAGAGCCACGTGCAAGAGGCACACGTGGAGCGGGGACGTGAGGCCGGCTGAGGGCTCGGCTCCCGCCCCGCCCCGCCCCGCCGAAATCTGGGTGAAGCTGGGCTGACTCACCGCCCCCGCCTGCCTCCTTTTCCTGTCCGCCTTCCCCGGGTCCTCCCCCTCCCCCATCGCTGAAGCAGAGTAAGATGCAGCCATCCCTGACCTCGCGTGGCCTCATGTTTACACTCCTAAAAGGGACCTCACATTTAGCCACCCTTCTCACTTTATTCTGTTTGCACCTATTCACTGCACTGCCTTTAGGCTAAACTTTTCTACATTCCAAATTCTTTCTGTTCCCCAAGCACCTCTTTCCTTAGTCCTGCAAACATTATCTTACACCCCGCTCCCACCAAACAAGCTGCAATTTGCCTCCTAAAGACTTCCCCCAAAACAACCACATCCCAGAATCATAGCTAAAAGAATATTAAGTCTCTCACCTTTTTGTTTGTTTCACATAAAGGAAAACTGAGACCCAGAGAGGGGAGTTGATTTTCTCTAGGTCACAAATCAAGTTGGTTGTGACATACCTAGATCTAGAACTAGACTCTTTTGAGCATGCCCCTCGCTTCCATGTTAGAAGTCTCTTAATGAGTCTTCTCTTTAGAAGATGAGAGAACTAGGTCAAGTTCATTTACCACCAAAAAGATATCCTATCCCCTCACATTAGCCTTGAAACTGTAGGAGCTGATTTGTTGTGCAACTATTTTATAGGGAGCTGTGTTCACCCTGACCAACCTTGAGCTATTTTAGGGTTGCCCTGCCCAGCTTAGTGTGTGTCAGTGGGTGAGCAAAACATGTGCCTCTGGAGACACGGTAGCATGGCCTGTGTCTGCTCACACGTGTTCTGGGATCCTCCCTTCTCCCACCCCTCCCATGGCAGGCCAAACTAGGTGCTTGGCAAAGGTGTGGCAGGCAGGTCACCTTTTTCTCCTGCTGATACCACGAGAACATGGCCACCTGGTTGGCTGTGTAACCAGAGGGCCAAAGTCCCTGAGTGACCAGAGAGCCAAGGTCATTGTCACCAGGCTGAGAGATCTGGAAGAGGAAATTCTAAAGCCCTGGGCTGGACAATTTGTCCTTCACATCCACCTCCTGCAACTCGCACTGCTAAGTCTTTCCTGGACTCAAGAAGACTCCACTCTGATTCTCATTATTGGAGGCCAGGGGAACCGGACTAGGCAGGTTCAGTACCTTTGGTACCTTTGGAGAATACATCTTCCAGTTTTGGGGGAATGTGACTATCTTACTCTTGTAAAATTTCCGCTCTCTTCACTCTTGGCTGGCTGCCCCTCCATGGTCTCATCCCTGGAATGGTCTTGGTGTTAAAATCAGCAGCTGTTTATTTTGGAAGCCTGGGCCTTATGAATGGGTCTCAGCTGCTCATCCCATCCTCACGTCTGTTGCTGACGACTAAGTTATTAGCTGTAGTCAGTATTCCTAAGGAAGGCATCCAGGGCAGGGGGCACATATGTGAGATGCCTAGAGGTGTCATGCCTTTAGGGAAGTACCTGACATCCAAGGCAGAAGCCGAATGTACCCTGCAAAGGGTCATGGGTTTGGTTCCTATGCTATATTTAGCACGTGTTGGGGAGTTGCTTATTGTGGCACTTCTGGGGACTCCAAGATTAGGGGCTCCACATGATTAACTTCTGAGTGTCCTGCAGCATTTGGGGAAGGTAAATGGAGAATGAGTAGGCTGCTGCCCTAGAACTGCAGATATATGGCAGCTGACACCCCCTTCCCTTGTGTTCTCCTGCCAGGTGGCGTCATCACCTACATTGGCTCCAGTGGCTCTTCCCCGAATCGCACCAGCCCTGAGTCTCTCTACAGTGACAGCTCGAATGGCAGTTTCCAGTCCCTGACCCAAGGCTGCCCCACCTACTTCCCACCATCACCCACTGGCTCCCTCACCCAGGACCCAGCTCGTTCCTTTGGGAGCATTCCACCAAGCTTGAGTGATGATGGCTCTCCTTCTTCTTCTTCGTCGTCCTCCTCCTCTTCCTCTTCCTCCTTCTATAATGGGAGCCCCTCAGGGGGTCTACAAATGGCCCTGGAAGACTGCAGCCGAGTGTCCCCCAGCAAGAGCACCAACAACATCACCAGTGAGTACATTTCTAGCTGATCTCGGGGAAAGGAAGGCAGCCAGGTCTCGGTTGGGTTTGGGGTTGGGGTTGGAATGACAGAATTAATCCCAGGGCCTACTCTGGCCTCAGAGATTTCTCCTAGAGTTGCGCTAGCCCCTGTCTAGCCCAATCTTGTCATTTAAGTGTCCCCTAGATACTGGAGCTCCTCCACAGCATTTCTCCCAGAATCTCCTGCCTGGAAAATCTGGCCCCTCAGGAAGCCCTCCTACTCACCTGCTGCCCCTCTCTTCCCACAGAGCTCAATGGCATGGTGCTACTGTGTAAAGTGTGTGGGGACGTTGCCTCAGGCTTCCACTATGGCGTGCATGCCTGTGAGGGCTGCAAGGTGAGGCAGGTTGGGGATAAGGGCAGGGGCAGGTGATGCCCTCGCCCAGGACACATAGGTCTGGTCTAGACAGAGTGTTTACTAGCTGCCCCTGCCCTCCAGGGCTTTTTCCGTCGGAGTATCCAGCAGAACATCCAGTACAAAAGGTGTCTGAAAAATGAGAACTGCTCCATCGTCCGAATCAATCGCAATCGCTGCCAGCAGTGTCGCTTCAAGAAGTGTCTCTCCGTGGGCATGTCCCGAGATGGTGAGACAGGACTGTTGCCCCACAAGCATTCCCATGCTCTCCCACTTCCTTCCACCCAGTTTCTAAATTAATCCCTCTCTCAAAAAAATCCCAAACCGAAACATCATCATACCGTGAGCCTCATTTTCATAGGGGATGCCCATGAAACACACTTCTTTCCCATCAGTCCCTCTGGTCACCTACCACAGTCCCTACTTGGAAAACCCCTTTGGTGGGCGTGGCTTTGCTGGTTATAGTTTTGATGTGGAACTCCAAGCCTTCAGGGTCTTGCCCTTTCAGGAGGAAGGAAGGAAGAGAAGCATGTGTGTGTATGAGAACTTCCTGACACTGCTCTCATCCTGTCACAGCTGTGCGTTTTGGGCGCATCCCCAAACGAGAGAAGCAGCGGATGCTTGCTGAGATGCAGAGCGCTATGAACCTGGCCAACAACCAATTGAGCAGCCAGTGCCCACTGGAGACCTCGCCCGCCCAGCACCAGACCCCAGGCCCCGTGGGCCCCTCACCACCCCCAGCTCCGGCCCCCTCACCCCTGGTGGGCTTCTCCCAGTTCCCACAACAGCTGACGCCTCCCAGATCCCCAAGTCCTGAGCCCACAGTGGAAGATGTGATATCCCAGGTGGCCCGGGCCCACCGAGAGATCTTCACCTATGCCCATGACAAGCTGGGCACCTCACCTGGCAACTTTAATGCCAACCATGCATCGGGCAGCCCTCCGACCACCACCCCACATCGCTGGGAAAGTCAGAGCTGCCTGCCTATCCCCAATGACAACAACATCATGGCTGCCCATCGTCATAATGAGGCCCTGAACGGTTTACGCCAGACTCCCTCCTCCTACCCTCCCACTTGGCCCCCTGGCCCTGGCCACCACAGCTGCCACCAGCCCAACAGCAATGGGCACCGTCTATGCCCCACCCACGTATATCCAGCCCCAGAAGGCGAAGCACCTGCCAATAGTCCTCGGCAGGGCAACTCCAAGAACGTTCTACTGGTGAGGGCACTGGGGGTGAGGTGGGCAGCGGGCCTGGAAGACTGGATTTAGCTTAGGGCAGCTGGGTGTGCCTGGAGGCTAACGCAGGGATATCCTCTCCCCAGGGTTAGGATGCTCAGCCTTGCAGCAAGGGCTCTGCCTGGGAATCCCTGATCTCAACCTGGCACTTGATTGCTCTTTCGCCTGAAATACCCATTCTTCAGGTCTATAGCCCCTCACTCTGGCAGAGTGTAGGGCCTAGACCTGCTGGGGGAGCCCATCTGAACTAGCCTCGTTGATACTCCCTTCCCCAAATCTCTTTCTCCTCCAGGCATGTCCAATGAACATGTACCCGCACGGACGCAGTGGGCGAACTGTCCAAGAGATCTGGGAAGATTTCTCCATGAGCTTCACACCCGCTGTGCGGGAGGTGGTAGAGTTTGCCAAGCATATCCCCGGCTTCCGTGATCTTTCTCAGCATGACCAGGTCACCCTGCTTAAGGCTGGCACCTTTGAGGTGAGTGACCTTTTGTGCTCTCTGCTCTTGACCTTGGGAAGCATCCAGCAGAAAGGCTTGGTGTCTGGGGCAGGCAGGGGCTCTGAAAGTCTTTGGAAACCCAGTAACTTTGTCTTTATAGACTCTGACTGATGAGGAGGGGGCAGAATGCCTCCCATTCCTGCCTCAGGATGGCTGGGACTTCTGTCCTCTCAGCTGGAGTATAATCACATTCCATTGCCTTAAAATAACACCTTAGGGCACATTGCTACCCTTATTCTAGGCCTGAGCAAATTAGTTTTGGTGAAGTGTCTTGCCCAAGGTCACAGACAGTGATAAAGCTGAGACTCAGATTCAGGCCTGTTGGATTCCAAAGCCAGTGGGATGTTCCCCATCTTTCTACCTGTCCCGCCCCCCACCATTACCCATTCTGAAACTACCCCCCCTCTTGACTGAGAAATCTAAGGTAGCACCAGTAAACCCTTCGGAAACCTTTAGGGGTGATTTGGCAAGTGCTCCTGCCACCCCACCCAGGATGACTGGCCTCCCTTTAGGTGCTGATGGTGCGCTTTGCATCGCTGTTCAACGTGAAGGACCAGACAGTGATGTTCCTGAGCCGCACCACCTACAGCCTGCAGGAGCTCGGTGCCATGGGCATGGGAGACCTGCTCAATGCCATGTTCGACTTCAGTGAGAAGCTCAACTCCCTGGCGCTTACCGAGGAGGAGCTGGGCCTCTTCACCGCGGTGGTGCTCGTCTCTGCAGGTAGGTCAAGCTCTCGCCTGAGCCTGACCCTGGGGAGGAGGCGGACGCAGTTCAATTCAACACACCTTTTATGGAGTACCTACTCTATGCCAGGCCCTGTGCCGGGCACTGGGGATACAGACATGATTCAGACACAGTCTAGCTTGGGAGACAGACTCATGCCCAACTAATTATAAAACAGTGAGATAAGTGTCACAGTAGAAGCATGAACCAAGGGCTTTGGAAGCACAACTATTTCTGCCTGGGGAGCTGGGGAAGGAGGTGACACTTGAGTGGGGCCTCAAAGGACAAGTAAGATATTGCCAGGTGGGGGGTGGGGTAGGGGGTAAGGGCATCCAGGCAGAGGGAACTACAGAGCAAAAAGCAAGGGAGCCTGGGTATGTTTGGCCTGTTCGGGGAAGGAGAGTGGCCTTGTGGGGATGGGAGGTGACCAGCCTTGCTGAGCCCATGCTCCCAGCTCTCGGGCACCTCCTGCTCCGGGGCAGAGGCCTGGGAGGAGGAGTTGTGCTCTCCTCCTCCTTCCACCTTGGCTCTATGGGGGGCTTCGGGGAGAGGCTGCATGGCCCGCCGCGTCCTCCTCGCAGACCTCGGGTTCCTCGTCAGAGGAGCTCAGGGAGCCTGCCTCACTGCTGTCGTCTTCCCCACAGACCGCTCGGGCATGGAGAATTCCGCTTCGGTGGAGCAGCTCCAGGAGACGCTGCTGCGGGCTCTTCGGGCTCTGGTGCTGAAGAACCGGCCCTCGGAGACTTCCCGCTTCACCAAGCTGCTGCTCAAGCTGCCGGACCTGCGGACCCTGAACAACATGCATTCCGAGAAGCTGCTGTCCTTCCGGGTGGACGCCCAGTGACCCGCCCGGCCGGCCTTCTGCCGCTGCCCCCTTGTACAGAATCGAACTCTGCACTTCTCTCTCCTTTACGAGACGAAAAGGAAAAGCAAACCAGAATCTTATTTATATTGTTATAAAATATTCCAAGATGAGCCTCTGGCCCCCCCGAGCCTTCTTGTAAATACCTGCCTCCCTCCCCCATCACTGAACCTCCCAGCCTCCCCTATTTAAACCACTCTCCCCCCTCTTTTTCTCTAGCCCCCGATTTGTTCTATTCCTGTCTCAAATTCAATAGTTCACAGCTGAGCTGGCTTCTGTGGTGTGTGCTCGTTGTGGGGGTGGGGTGGAAATATTGCCAAGGCTGGGGGCACACCTCTCCATCTGGTCAGTTTGTGGGGTGGGTACTCTGCCAGAAGATGGGAGGATACAGGGAAACAGCACGCAAGTCTAAGGGGGGGTGCCCAAGGGGGTTATTTTCATCATATATTTATTACATAAATATATAGTAAAATAGACGAGCAACAATTACCATAAAAATATCTTTCTTTAAAATCCTGACCCAAAACACAACGGGGTGAAAAATCGCACATAACAGACATACTGATTGTCAACGTGGGGCAGGAGTAGGAGCCCCCCAAGTCACCCCTACTGGCCCCACCCCTCCCTGGGGAAGGGACCTACCTCCTTCCCTGTTTCTGGCCATTACCCCCCTCCCCCCACCCCAGCACCAGCTTCTCATACATTCAGTAGCGCCTCCAAGGAAGTGTCCCCCTCCCCCCACCCAGGAGTTCCCAGGGCAGAAATTACTGTCCCCCTTATGGACGGTGTCTATGTCACACGCCCTGCCCTCTCCCAGCCCTGTAGACCCGCCACCAGGGGGAGGGGTAGGGGCTCCTCCACCCCCACCCTCCCCAAATCTGAGCAGGGAGGAGGCTGGATGAGGTATGTGTGTTATGAGTGATGGGGAATACTGAGATGGAGAGGCAGGTGGTGGGGGCGGGGTAGTGGTCATGGCTCTGGCACCCCCTTGTCCTGGCCTGGCCCCCTCATCCTATTCTCAGCAGCCCCTCCTCCCACCAATACTGCACCTGCTGCCCCACCCTGCCTGCCCTAGTGCCCCGGGCCAATACTGGGGGAGGCATGCTAAGCACCCACGTCAAGGCCATCCCCCTCATTAGCACCAATGGCCCCCAGGAGAGGGCCCTGTCCCCGACTTCCAAAGCAGGGACTGGGACAGCTGCCTCTCTAGAGCAGGTTTGTGGCACTCCTGAGTCCCCCCAGTTCCTCTGCCACCACGTGTACTTGCTCACACATTCACGCAGAGAAACACGTACATCCCACATCACTGAGAGTGAGGGGGAAGGGGAGGAGTAGGAGTGGGGGATCACAGCTCATATGATTGGGGAGGGGTGGGGGGTATTCCCAAGTGCTTGTAAGAGGCTAAGCCTCTTCAAGGCCTTTTCTCCACCATGTCCATGGCTAAGAATGGGGATGGAGGGGTAGAGGTGGGGCTGGAGGGATGGGGGAGACAGCAGACAGGTCAGGAATTCCACTGGGCCCCCAGGGTTAGGGAGGGTACAAGAGGGCTTGCCCATAGGACAGGAGGAATATAGGAATCAGTGCCCCAAGAGAGAGGGAGAGACAAAGCATGTGCAGCTCACCAGCCCAAGGCAGGGCAGGGCAGGCACACACATGGTGACAGCGGATGCTCTTCCAGGCCCTCCCCTCTGTCAGAACACCTGAACAGTGGGGGGAAGGACATGCCCTGATGGGCAGCATAAAATTGCCTTCGTGTGTGTGTGTGTGTGTGTGTGTGTGTGTGTGTGTGTGTGTGTGTAGGGGGCTGTGGCAGGCTGAGGGTTAGGGTGGGGTGGCAGGTTCCCCACTGCTTAAGACATTTTTGCCCCAATAGTGCAAAGCGCAGGAAGCCCTGGCACCCCTCCCCCCTCCCTGCCCCTCTCCCCATGGCTTCCGGGGGCATCTATGTCCACCCATCCATCCCTGCCGACATGCAGCCCTGAGCCCAGGGCCCTCTGGTCTGCTCTGTCCCTCCTTACCCTCCCTTTGCCCCACCCATGGGAGAGCCACCTCCTCAGACCTTCTCCCCTGCAGAGCGGGCAACAGCCAAAGGGAGGAAGAGGAGGAGGGCAGCTCACCCAAGTGCAGACCAACAGAGCGCTCCTCACCAGGAGGGTGGGAGGTGGCTCAAGCCAAAGTCCCTGAATTAGAGAAAAGGAGAGGGGAAAGGGGTCCCGGGGGCAGAGGGGCGGCTGGCCTAAAGAGCTTCAAAGAAAAAAGGAGGAGCACCAACTGCCCCCTCCCTTGGGGCCCCAACTAAGTGCCACTGATCTAAGCACCCTATTCCTTGGTGCCTGCCCACCCAAAGCCTGGGTTAGTGTGTTGCGTGTGCGTGAGAGTGGGGAAGGACAAGGGCAGAGGTTAGAGAGAGCCCAGAAGACATATGGGAAACAGAGTCCTAACAGGGTGGAGGCTCTGGGAGAAGCTCACACACAGCTCCCTTGCCCCTAGTGCAGCAGCATCTGGATTGTAGCTAATACTGCAGGATGTGGAGGGCGGGAGCTTGAGCCACAGTTTTTCCTGTGTGGGTGCCAAGGTGCAGGAGTGAGGAGGGGGACAGGGAGAGGCCCCTGGGGCTGGGCACTTGAAAAGGGAGCTGTGTGGGCAGCAGGGCAGGCTGGTGAGGGGCCAGCTGGCATCCAGCGTGAGAGGTAGATGGAACTCAGCGGGCACGAGTGGCAGAGAGCAGAGGGGGTACTGGGATGGGGGTGCCAAAGGAGCACAGAGAGAGGAGGGGCAAGGCAAGGGGGGTGGCCAGGACCCTGTTGTGTTAACTCACAGCTCTGATCGGCAGTCCTACCTTGGGGACCTGGTATGGAGGGCAGTTCTCTCTGATTTGGGGGAAGGAGAGGCAACTCTCAAAGTGCATGGGGGTGGTGGGGGGGGTTCCTCCCCTCTGGCCAGCCTCAGTTAATAACTTAATATCATCTCTCTCTATCAATCGTTCGCTCTCTCTCTTTTTTTTTTTCTATCTAGTTTTTCTTCATTTATCTTCTCCCCTTGCCTGGTTTCCAAAGTGCAGTTAGAATGACTATAATTTTTAACCTCCAGGGAGGAGCCAAGCCAAGCCCTTCTTTGCACCCAGGCATGTGGGGAAGCAGAGAGGCCCTTAGCCTGGAGGGGGAACCTAGGCCAAGGAAGTGGGCAGGGGACTCTCTCTTGTGTGTGTGTAGGGGGTGAGTTGAGGGCATCTTCCCCCACCCCACATTCCTATCCCCTACAGTCAAGATGGCTTGTCCCCTCTTAGTTCTCCTTCTCTTCCTCTACCTTCTTAGAGGATGGGGTCCTGGGAACTGCAGGACACGGTCCCCCAGCCTCCCACACTGTCCTTTTCATAGCAAGTTCATTAGTGTGCCCTGTCCCAGGGCTGGAGGTTCTGAGGAGGGACGGGGTAGTGCGGGTGTGTGTGTGGGAGCTGAATCTATCCGAGGATGAGAGGAAGGAGAGAAGAGGTATGGGGGTCTCCCTCAGCCCCCAGCTCTGCCCCTTCTCTCCAGGCTCCTCCCCACCAGCTCCGCACACCCTCTGGCCGCCTGAGGCTTTAGACTTCCTGATCCTCAAAGACCTCGAGGAAGAGTGGGGGGAAGAGTTCGGTGGGGCACTCGACTTTCATGTGGAGGAAGCGGCTGGCGTGGCAGGCCCCGATCATGCGGAGGTCAGTCACCTTCATCAGCAGCTTGGGCCAGAAGTGCGGAATGTTGTGTTTGCGGTGGTTGACGTAGTGCTCGAACGCCAGCAGGTACGCCTCCTGACTCTTCTCGATCTTGTCCACACACAGCAGGCCCGAGCGGTCTGTAGGAAAGGAGAGGCATGAGGGTGAGTGGGTGAAGGGAGACAGAGGGGAGATGGTATGGGGCAAGGAGAGGAGAAAAACATACTGTTGGGGGGGCATGTGTAGGAGTACCCACAGAGCACAGGAGTGGGACTGAGGGGGTGGGGATGGAGGGATAAGAAAAGAGAACAGAGGGACAGAGAGGTGGGTCTGGGAAGAGAGAAGAAACTTGGAGATAGGACAGGGCTGGGGGCGGAGAGAGGGGTTGGTAGTCAGAGAGTTGGGGTGGGAATAGGGGTAGAGAAGGGACGGGAGGCAGAAAGAAAGAATGGGGCAAAGATGGGATAAGGAGCAGAGAAGAGACCAGGAGGCAAGAGGTGGGCCTGGGGAACAGAACAGAGGGGGAATGGGTGACAGAAAAGGGGACAGGAGACACAGTATAAGCCTGAGTGATGGAGATGGCCTGGATGATAGAGGTACGCTTGTGGAACACAGTGGTGAGCTGAGAAGCAGAGACACTAGGATGAAGGAAGGAAGAGAATGACAGCCCTCCCAGCCCACCAGTAGGTACCTGTTGACATTAGCAGCACAGCCTGCAGTAGAGCCACTTCCGTGTCATCCAGGTTAAAGGCAGAAAGTGACTTGCCCAATTCAAAGATGGCGTCAGAGACTACTCCCAGGCCGCCATTCTTGAGCTGCTCCCGCTTGACAGCCATCTCCCCGCTCAGCGTCAAGGTATCGCTCTCGGGATCATAGCGGACAGCCGCCCGCAGGGACATGATCTCCATGCAGCACCCCTTCAGGAGGATGATCTGGTCTTCACAAGGCAGCTGCAGGGCGGCACGGCCACAGGAACACTCAGCATGCCCCTCCCCAAGAGTGTCCCCTGTGCATGCCCCCCAGAAGTTGCAAGGCTACCATTCGCCTCAGCTGGTAGCATGTACTCTGAATAGCTAAACTTATAGTGAGCCACAGATATGTCCTATTTCATTAAACTTCACAATTATCTCATCATTATCTCCATCTCTGCTGCAGATGAGGAAACTGAGATGCAAAGGAGTTAGGTAACATGGTCAAGGTTGCCCAGCTGCACAGTATGGCAGCGTGTTCCCTAGTTAGTGTTTTTTAACATGAGAACTTCCAGGCTGCCTACAGGTGGGATGGCCATGGAGACTTGTGGGGAGAGGGGCTGGAAGGGCATGGGAGGGGCTGGGGAGACTGGACACTTGGAGCCCGCTGGTTGCTTAGGGGTCAAGTAGGTGTGTGTGTGTGTGTGTGTGTGTGTGTGTGTGTGTGTGTGTGTGTGTGTGGCGCGCGCACGCACTACAAGGGTGTTGACCTAGAGGAATTGCTTCCTGCCCAGAGAAACTCAAGTGAGCACATGCTGAGGCTGGGTGCCTTGGGGAGCAGTCCCAAGTTTCCCTCCAGTGTGGTATCATGTCTCTCCTCCCATCTACCACTCACCTCGGAGAACATGGGCAGTTTTTTGGCAAAGTCCACCACACGGGTGATGGCCGGGGTGATGATCTTGGTAAACTCACTGAAGGCCTCTAGGTCCACCTTGTCTCCGTCCGGCATGGAGACGATGGGTGACTGGCCAATGTCATCCGGCTAGAGGGAGAGATGGGGGTCAGCAGGGGCTGCAGACCCCTTGCAACCTCTCACTGAGGCTCCCTGCCCACCAGGGGGAGCTCCAAGGCAGCTTGGGGAAGAGAGGCCGCCAGTACCTGGGATTGCTATATCCCAGGCCTAAGGCATCTCCTGCACCTCGGGGGCAGAGAATACACCAGAGCCAGAGCTCCAAGTCTGCTAATGATAACAATAATCATAATGGTAGTAGAAGTGATGTCACAATAATAGAAGCTATATTTATTGGGTATTTAGTATGTGGCATTAGGCTACATGTTTTACATATATTATCTCATTTAATTCTCACCATAACTCTATGAGGAAGATATTATAATTACCTCCATTTCATAGATGAGGAAACTGAGGCATAGTACAGCTAACTAATAAGCCCAAGGTCACATGATTAGAAAGTTGTAGAACTAGGATTTGAACCCAGGCAGTCTGCCTCCTGACTGTAACACACACATCTGCTTGGTATCGGAGTCCGCGTTCTTAACAGTGTGCTGTTCCGCCCTCTGGCACACTCCACCAGGAACCAGACACCAGTTTTCTGCCTTCCCCCATCATATAAAACCAACCATCCCTCTCCTTCCAAATGACCGTTCACTTGGCACTCAGTTTTGCCAGAGCCTGACAATGCCTGGCACCCAGCAGGTGCCCCAAAATACTGTTATGTGATTGTGTCCTCACCCTCTCCTCCCTGTCACTGTGGGCAGGAAAGAGAGGGGTCAACCCAGTTCACTGGAAATTCAATGAGGAAGGCAAGGCCCTGTCCTCGCGGAGCTCCCAATCGGCAGGACCCAGACAGCAGTGACATATATACAGGTGTATATGAATCAAGACCACCACGGTATAAAGAGTATCAGCTTTGGGGCGCATTAAACTAAAAGGGCTTCCTGGAGGAGGCAAGACCCTGAACTTGCTCTCCTCTCCCAGGCACCTGGCTGCCACTCATTCTCCCATATCCCGCTTTCTCCTTACCAGGAATTTCCGCCTCTGCTTCCAATGGCTGCCCTGGGCATTTGTGCTGCGATGGGCCTCCGTGGCAACATGGATCAGATCCCACTCTTCAGGAGTGGGCTCTGGTCGCTGCTGCAGTGATCGGATCATCTCTTCCTTCCGTCGCCGCTCCCGGTTCTGCTCAATCAGCTTGCGCTTGGCCACCCGCTTCGAGTCATCTAGAACCACTGTCAACGACGGGAAGACACACGCCCTTTGCGTGGCATTCTCCACAACCTCAGAAACTACTCTTCCCAGTGTACAAGTTGGGGAAACTGAGGGCCGGAGAGGTTAAGTGACTTCCAAATCACCTAGCAGTTGGGTGGCACAACCTGGATCATGATAATCACTGGGACATCACCTCCACTTTGGGATGACCCAGAGGCACAGCAGGTTCTGGTCTAAAGCATTATTGTGGTGATAGTTACTAGAAGACCTTGCAACCCAATCCCTAGCCAATGACAGCTGCCTTCTCTCACCCAGAAGTGGGGTGTCTTCTCTGGTAGTCAGGAACACTGTGCTAGGGTGGGGTGCTCAGGACTTCTTTCTACCCAATGAGTCCCTCTAAGGCCTGGAGTGGGGAAAGGCTGGTAAGTACTGGGGCTCATGTGCAAGGCCCAGAGAAGTATCCTCTGTCTCCTTTTCCCCAGGGATGAGGGCAGCAGGGATCAAGATTCTGAACATTCATTCTGCCATCAGCCTGACCTGGATTGTCACTTTGCCCTATGGGCCCTGAGGGTACCCTGGGAGGGAGCTGCCATATCTGAACTCACCCCCACCCATAGCCACCTGGCCCAATGCCTCCCATCCATCCCCTTACAGTCCATGGCCATGCCCACAGCGATGCACTTCTTAAAGCGGCACAGCTGGCACTGGTTGCGGGTGATCTTGTCGATGACACAGCAGCTGTCATATTTGCAGGAGTAGGTGGGATGGAGGTTCTTCTGGATTGTGCGGCGAAAGAAGCCCTGGTGGGGGTGGGGCAGATAGAGCATATTGCGGTCATAATCTCCCCCCTCCTGAACCAACCATGCTGTTCACTTGGTGGGAGGGGGCGCAGAATCAGTGAGGGAACCTGACGTACTCCTGACACAGCCAAGCCCAGGGTCACTTGACTCTGCCAGGACTCAGAAGGACCTTGGAAACACATGCCCTCAGTTCCCCCAGTTGCTAAAGGGTAGGGGTCCACGGATACAGGTGGTGGTGGCGGTGGCGGTGAGGATGATGGCTGCAGTGGGAGATCTAGGCCTGGGATGGTGTGAGGTGCTGAGAGACCTGAAGGAACAGCAGCGCTGGAAGTCCAATTAGTACCTGACTGACTGACCATCTTGCTTAATGACTCTAAAAACAACATGACCCCAAACCATTCTCATACGTGCTATTTGTTGCCCATGCAGGTAGGGTTCATGAAATGGGGAGGGGGTGTCAAAATGTCAAAATAATTAGGCACTGGCTATGAATTCTAGTAGCTTTAAAAAAATATTTCAATTCTACATATCATGTTGAAGGCTCACTTAGGGAAGTGCCAGGCACTTTATAAGCCTTTTCTCTGCCGCATCATCACATTTAACACACATAAACCCCATGGGATAGGAGCTGTCACTATCTCCATTTTGCTGACTAGAAAACAGAAGCTTGGAGAGATTAAGCAATTTGTCCAAAGTCGTTTAATTTACTTAAATTGCCCAAATGGCAAAATGGGCAGCAAAACAACTGTTCTTGAGGTATGGGACACTGAGGTCTGAGTTCTCAGATTCTGGGATGCACTAAAATCACCTAGGGCACTTATCAGAAATACAGATTCCTGGGCTTTACTCTAGATTTATAACATCAGACTCTCTAGGGGTGGGCTCAGGCATCTCTGTCCTTTTGAGAAGCTCCTCTGGGACTTAGATGTTCTTGAAAGTAAGGCTCCTTGGTCTATGTTACACTGCTTGTATTGCTTCCAGGGACACTGCTATGAGACTCTAAATCTCTGGCGGTCTTGGTCTGGCTGACACCAAGAAAGAGAGGAACTTGAAGCCTTAACATATTTTAAAATATTTGTTTCTTAGAAGGTTTTACATTTTCAGGAGGTAATGATCCTGGAAAAAAACCATGCAGGTTGAAATGTCTGAAGTGAAATCTAATTAAGCCTTTCCAAGTCTACAACCTTGTGCTCTCTGCCTAGGGAGACTCTGCACCCTCTTCTCCTCTGGGCCCCGCCACACCCCACCAGCACTGGTTGTCACCCTTCCAGGTGCAGCAGAGCAACTGCAGAGCTTGTTCCAAGGCAGATTCCTAAGCTCCACCACCAAAAGCTCTGTTTAAGTAGGGTTGGGATGAGGCCTGGGAATCTGCATTTAACTAGTACTGCAGGTGGACCACGAATCACATTTTGAAAAACACTGATGTTGGTTTTAACTGATGTCTATCTCTCTCTGGTAGGCTGTGACCAGCTTGAGGGCAGGGCATACACTACATCTCACACCTAATACGCTGAATGGATAAATGATAGTTGGCATTTACTGAGTGCTTCTTATGTGTCTGTTAACTGTTTTAAACACTCTATGTGAATGAACTCATTTAATTCTCTCAACAACTCTACGAGGCACTGGCTATGAATTATCCCCATTTTATAGATGAAGAAACCAAGGTTCAGAGAGATTAGGCATCTCACCTATGGGGGGCAGAGCAGGAACTATGAATGAACAAATGAATGAATGAATAAGAGAAGAGAAATGATGATGATGTAATAGGGGAGCTTTAGGTTACATGTTTATAGAGCCATCTGTTGTGCCAGGTGCTAAGGGCCTTACAGGGAGTGAGATGGGGACTTGGGTGGTGGGGTAGGGGCAGGAGCCAGCTGGTCCATACCTTGCAGCCCTCACAAGTGATGCAGCGGTAGTGATAACCGGTTGCCTTGTCCCCACACACGACACACTGCTCGTCTTTGTCCAGGTAACTAGGGATATACCCTGGGAGAGAGGAAGGGAGGCAGGCAGGCAGGCATGGTTCGGGCCCCCAACAGAGAGGCTCCTACACTGTCTCCATTCCCCAACTTTTCTTGCCTGGCCCATCCCCTAGCCCAGCCTCCCTGAAGGGTAGAATCCTAGAGACACATCAGAGGTTATTTAGTCCACCTCCTTCCCTAAGAATATGCAGAATCCCAGAGTTCTTCTGCCTGCCCATTTGGGGCTTTTCTATTGCTGAATTTGAAGAGCAGGGGATACAGGAGAAGGAGAAGCAAATGTCAGTAGCTCATCTTAGAGGAATATAGCCCCTCAGCCCTTTAGTCTAGGCTCTGATTCAGGGATGGTGGTTGGGTTCCCAGGCAAGGGGGTTATAGAAGAAGAGGCCCTTCCTGACCTAATCCATCTTCAAGGGGCATGCCTACATCACCCATCTCACCTCCAGACAAGTCCATCCCAAGCCCTCCAGGAGGCTCTCTCCCCATGGGACATAGGAGTTGCTGGTACATGCCCAGGCTCCAGAAGAGTCCTGGTCTGGTCTGGTGGGGTTGAGAGCAAGGAGGAAGGGCACACACAGCCAGGCTCACCTGACATGCTGGTTTTCAGGGAACATTGGCCGTTCTTTCTTTTTCGCTTTCCATCTGGTGACCTGGCACTGGATGGGGGCAAAGTGGGCAGAATCACAGAGCTGTCTTTGGGCAGCCCTCTTCTCATCCAATAGGCTTATATAAGCCCCCAGGCCCAACTCCCTGCATCTAGTGTCCTCATTCTACCTCCCACCCCCAGGTCAGCTGACAAAACTGAGAAGGGTCCAGCTATTTAGAAGCTTCAGGGAGAAGATAAGGGACTTGGCTGGAACACAAGCATATTCTAGGGCCCCCAAACACACACACACACCCACATTATAAAACCTTAAACAGCCAGAATCCACAAAATATCCATCTATTTAAGCCTTCAGTTCATGACACATGCAGAAAGAATCTTCAGCACATGTTTAAAGCTATATAACCAGTTGAACACACACTTATATATGCAACACAAGACTACTGCACATGAATAACTATGTAGCCTTCGGTATAAACCCAAGCATGGTAAATAAGCACCAAGATTTCCATGTCTATGTAAACTTTCAGGTTATTCTCAAATGGGTTATATGACTTCTATGATATGTCCATGTGTTATGCAACCCTCTGGATAGGCATTTAATAATACCACCACCCTCTCCCCAGTAAACATGTTGCTTGATTTCCAGGTCATACACACATGCTAAATAACTATAGTGACTGAAAACATATAGTTTTCCTAGCAACCTAGCAACTAGAACCTAGAATCAAGAATACGAGAATAGGAAAGGACCTCCAGAGTCACCCTGTCCATGGCATCCGTTTAACATAGCCAACTGCAGCCCCACTTGTGGTGCCTGATGATGCCATGCACTGGACGATCAGAGAGGCAGGACAAAGACCCTGAGCACCTCCATGCAAGGCGTTAGCAACCCACAGCCAATGCACATATATGTTGCCAGCCTCTTCACATGTGTTACATAATCTCATCACACACAGTTTACACAAGCTTTCTACATGCATGCACAATTGTATAATCTCCCATACCCACTCTGCATGTTGCCAGGCCCCTCCCCCTGGAGCCTGATGCAGCTCCCAACACACTGACACAGTGACCTTGGCCAGGGTCACTGTCAAAGACAGCTCTGTGTTCCACGCTCTCTGGGGACTACCCTTGTCTGATTTCTTCAATGGCTGGAAGGTCAGATCTCCCTCCCACCTCCAGGAGGGGAGGGTGTGGGGGAACTAACTCCAAGCCACCTAGGCCCCAGTTGAGCTGGCAGTCTTCAGCAGTTACAAGATTTACAGCTTCTGGATGCAGTCCCATGGACAGCCACAAGGTGGCGCAGGGACATGGGGGAGGGGTGGAGGACAGAAGGGGCTGCAGCTCTGGGGGACCAGGAACCTGCATTCCCGCCTTTCTCAGGTTAGGAGCAGACTCTCCCAGACACATAGGAGTCTGGGCAGCGAGGCACAGAGGCTGCCATCAGAGCGATGTAGTGACATGCCAGATATTCTTTTTCAGAGCCTGCCCTGGCCCCCAGGGTAAGATTTTGCGGGGAAAACTCCCGGTGCCCTACCCAACTGCCAGCCCCATCCACTTCCTCCACCCCTCCAGAGACCTAGTCTTGGGCCCCAGGGCTTTGCCTGGCCAGGCCTCTGGCCTCCTGGCTCAGGATCTGGTCTCCTAGGCAACGGCCACTCTGCTCCCCAGAGCACCCCCTCCCCCATCCTTTCCCTGGCCATAGGCACAGGCTGTACCCAGCTCCAGGGGCACCATGCCAACTGGCACAGAGCTCTGTGCCACTTGGAGTTGACGGGAGAGGTAGAGACCCTCTGGGCTCCTTAAGGCTAATGCAGATCATAGGTAGCTGATCCCTAGCAATGTGTGCAGGGCTGATGCCTCCTCCACGTGTGAGCAAAACCTTCACAGTTGGCATTTACTTCCACTTCCTGGGAGGAGCCCCATGGCAGTGCCCGCCCTTGCCGATGAACAAGGAAGAGCTTGTGGGGCTCCCAAAAGGTTCCAAATATAAGCATGGGCTGTGACCAACAGTTACTGGTGCATGTGCCCTGAACTGTCATGTCTCATGCCCTATGGCTCGTGGACCACACAATAGAGGCCAGATGTGAATAGGCTGGTAGGGAAAGGAGGCAAGTGGCAAGGCTGTTTGAACTTCACATGTTCAGGTGAGGGTGGCTGAGGGGACGTTGGAAACATTTGAGACTGCCCAGTACTGTCAAGGGAGGGTAAACATACTTGCTGCGTGTAATTCCTCTGTTCTCTATCGCCTCCTTACTCTAAAATGAGTGGCTCTCAGTCCAGGTACCTAATTCTCTGCCACCTGTGAACATGACCTCATCTCCTGGGCAAAGGTAGGCAGTGGGCTTGCTGGCCTTGCTCCCATTCCCCTAAAGGCTGAAGCTCAGCTCTCTTTTGCCCAACCAGGTCACCATGCTTGCCACCTAGGAAGTGGCATGACCTATTTGCTGGACCAATTACCTGTTCTCCTCTGGGTCTGACCCACACTCCACCTTGCTTGGCTTCTGTTCCATTCACTTCAATTCCATCCAGGATGCCCTCCAGCACGCCAAGAGACTGGGGTGGGCACACTGGCCCCCCCGGCACGCCCACAGGCCACCCACCCCCCGCCACCCGGGCCTAGGGCACAGCACCCATGGTGCCCGCCTCAGCACTTGGTCTTTTGCACCATGCCCTGTGCCCCAAGGGGGGTGGGCGGTGAGGGGGGCCAGAGAGTGGCAGGTGGTAGTGCTGGAGGGAAAGCTGGGTCTGTGAGGGGGGGTCTTGGGCTGGGGGAGTAGCTTCAGAGTCTTGTCCTGTCCAGAAGTCCCTGCAGAGAGAGGAGAGAGGCAGGGATAAGGTGGCGCCATGGTTGGGATGGGTGGTTAGGAGGTCTTTGGTGACAACATTTTGGGCTCTTGGGGCTCGTAACAAGACAGTGGTGGGGATGGAGGGCAGCCACAGGGAGAGGAGCAGACTAACCCCTCAGTTCAACAGGTATAGCAGACAAGATTAGAGATCCATGTCCTAAGCCCCAAACATGGGAAGGGATAGAGGAAAAGAATGAGGTCATCCATGTACCATGTCTCAATCCTCACATTCAATCAAGTGTCTGGCCCTTAACAAATGTCTATTAAGTGCTAGCTATTGTTACCATCTAGCCACTTTTTGATAAAATTCATCATAATACAGGGCAAGAGGAGACCAGAGATGAGCGGTTTTCAGCCTAGGCATGGGGGTACTCGTGAAGAGAGGGTGGGGTGTGGGCATGGGGGCTGGGATCACGAATGCCCATCTGATCTCCCCTGCTGCTGGCCAAGTTATGACTCCCAAACACTGGCCTTCCAAGGACTCCAGAGCTGTCCATAGAAGGTCCCAAATCACACCTTCCAGTCTGAGGACCAGACATCCCAGTTAGGTTAGCTGAGCTGCCATCTACCAGAATGGCAAGGGGAAGGAGAAAGGAAAGTCACACGCTGACTGAATGAATAGACATGTATCCTCCGAAGTGGGCAGCAGAACTTTATAGGAGAGAAAACTGAGTCTCAGAAAGCTCGGTCATTCTCTCGAGTTCATACAGCTAGTAAGCAGGTGGCTCAGGGATTAAAACCTTGAAGCCTAGCTTGAACGCAAGCAAGCCTTGTTCTGCTACCTGGGGTCCAGGGCAGTGCCAACCTAGGCTCACCATTCCTTCTACACTGCATCTCTGACCACAGGCTGGAGACCTGAGGCTTCGCTGTCCTTATACACAGGCAGGTGTGGGCATGTGAGAGGGGGACAAAGGGTGCAGCTCCCCACACACAACCTTCATCACGTGGCTGCTGCACCAGAGACCTCGCCCCTGGGCCCCCTGCCCCACCCCCAGGAACTGATAAGGAGCCAGGGTGGGAGGGGACCTGTGAGATAAGTCAGACCATTGGGCAGGGCAGGGCAGGGCAGTGGGACAGGGCCACTGCACTCAGGCAAGCCCCCAGTGTGGGGAGCATGGCAGGAGGACAGAAAGGTGGTCCATTCTGTCTCTGATACCCCACGGACCAAGACTGGGCACTGGGGGCTGGACAGGAGACTGAGGGGGGGTGCAAGCGGGGAGCCTTAGCCCAGTGAGCCGTCAAGAAAGTAGGTCAAGTTTTTCTTGGCTTGTGGAGAAATTCCTGTTATAAATTTATAATGGCGTAGCCAGCCCTAAGGGGAGGAGGTGGGGGGAGGAGGAGAAGTAGGTGGGGATGCCCAGGGACTGGGCACCAAGGCCTGCTGCTCTCAGCCAGAGCAGTGAAGGGTAGGGGGCCAGAGGAGCTGTGGGGGATGGGCTGGACAATAGAGGGCTATTTTCTGTTGCTCGTTTCCACTCTATCTGTGCCCGACAAGGCTTCCTTGGGTCTGTCTGTCTGCTTCTGAATGTCTCTCTCTCTCTCTGGGTGTCTCCCCGTCTCCCCCACCCCAGGCTGTGCCTCGGTGCTTGGCACACCCTGGCTGCGGTGCTGCCCCCCCTCCCCTGTCTCCTACCCACCTGGCATGCTGCCACCACTTGTTTACAGAGGCTGGAAAAATCCACTCGCCAGCCTGAGGCCCAAGCGCCCCCAGGGAGGGGAGGAGGCAGGCACAGGAGTGGGCATGCAGAGAGAGGGGCAGCCCTGGGGAGCAGGCCCTGGGGGCAGGCGAAGAGGGCCAGGGTGTGTGTGAATGGGTGTTAGCAGCTGTGGGCCAGGCCAGGCCAGGCAGGGAATGCCAACAGCAGCCACAAGTCATGGGCAGCTCCTGCCCCAGGCCATGGCTCTGGAGGGCCCCCTCCTCTCTCACCCCTGCCACCGCCAGTTGCTATAGGGCACACCTGGGGCAGTGCCAACCTAAGCCACCATGTTTATTTTCCCTTCCCCCTCCCCAGCCTAGCCTTAACTCTAAATGCGTCTGGGCACTGCCAAGGGCTTGCACGTGCCCGCTGCAGGGAGGGAAAGGTTCCCTCTCTGCCCCACCTCTGTGCTGAGCTGAATGGTGCCCTAGCGCCTGTTGGTACAACCCAGGCTACACTGAGCCCCTGGCAGTGGGCACAGGAGCAAGGCGCTGCCCTCACTGCTTAGGGTACCCTCACCTGGCACCTAGCAAGAAGCTAGAACCCCTGGGGACTCCTTGTCATCACTCTAGGGACATACCTGGGCCTCTGAGGTGACACAGAGCAAGCAGAGGGCCCAGCATGTGGGGAGGCACATGCCACGTGAGCCTATGTTAGCTGTGGGCAGAGAATGGTCGGCTGGGAAGAGGGGTAGGGCAAGGATACCCACTCTGAAGGGCAGCCTCTCTCCCCTCCTCCTGGAGCCCAGCTTAATCCCCCCAGCTCCTTCCTAGCGCATCCCCTGCAGAGGTGAGGCTTAGCCCCAGGGAAGCACAGGGGTGGAGCCATGGGGTTCTGAGACTAGGATGGACAGCCGGACCTCAACATCCACCTGTCAGCTGGCCTGGCCACCCACTCCTTCTTTGACAGATAAGAGATGCCGGGTGGCAGTGTGGGCAAGGTGTTCGTGGAGGGGGAAGCATTTCATTTAGCTTCAGTGCTTCTACAATGGGGGGACAGAGACAAGTGCCCAATGCGGCATCTACAGGCACCATGCCAAGTTCCCACTGCCAGACTGTCCCACTCTGCAGTCCTGTGGACCCAAGGGACCTTCCCAAAGGACTCCCGGGGCTGCCAGAGAGGACGCTTTGCCCCCAGCACCTAGGTCCTAATTCTATACAATTACTCTCCTGAGTATCTGCTCTTGGCTTTGGCCCCACCTGTCTGAGGCCCCCAAACTTTGTCCTTAATGCTCTAAAGAAAGCCTAGCCCTCCTCCTTGCCAACCACAGAGGGAAAGACACACTCATACAGAGGGGGCCCAGAAAAGGGGGGAAAGAGGAGGACGGGGTAAAAGGGATGGAGGAGGAAAGGAAGAAAGATGAGGAGGGGCAAGAACAAAGGGCTGGGCAGGGACGGGGGTAGAGTGGAGGATGCTACAAGTGGAGGGAAAGGAAGGGCGGCGATGAGATGGGGGTGGGGCGCGGGGAGAGAGGGGTGAAGCAGAGAGGAGGACAGATAAGGAGAATAGAGACAAATGAAGGAAGGGGAGACAAAGAGAGAAAGGTAACAAAGAAAGATGGGTGGGGGGTGCTTCATGCCTTGCCTAAGTCCCACCCTATGGAGTCTGGGGGAGGGGGGAGTAGAAATGGTTTCCACGGTGACAGCTGGTTCTTGGTGGCCTGGCATGTGGGCTATTAATAGTGCTGTGGGTAGGTTCACACCTCCCTCTCCCCTTCCCCTTTGCCTGCTGCTAGGGTGGGGGGAGATACTCCCTCCACAACTCCCAGTGATTTGGCATTGATGCCCTGACTCCACACCATGGGAGCCAAGAAGGGTGATGCTAAGGGGCCCAGGTGGCCACTGTAGCCCAAACATACACACGGGCATGCACAGGCAAACACAGGCATCTGTGTGCAGACATTGCCGCCTGTGCCAGCATGGGCTCCCATGGGCAGCCACAAGCACCAACAGCCCCTGGGAGTCTGGCAATGGTGGAGGATGCAGCAGCAACATGGGCCCCCACATTGAGGGGTAGATGCCTCTCAGGGCTGGGACCTCTTTCTCCTTTCCCAGATCTCCCCTGTTCTATTCTCGGGTAAGGACTGTGCTGGGGCTGCCCCACCCAACTCACTATTATCCTAGTGCCAGGAAAGAGAGGAGGAGTGAAGGCGGGAAGGAAGGTACTATTTGGCAGGTGTGAGATGGCAGAGGAGTACACAGACACAGGCACCAGCTTGGCAAGCAAGAGGGAGGGAGGGAAGACAGGAGGCAGCACTCCTTGGTGGGCTCCAGCTAGGCACCCACGAGACAGGAATCTGGAGCTCCAGGACAGAGACCCTTAAGTCTGATCTAGCCACTGTGAGACCCTAGAAGCTAGAGAATGGGAGATGGGGGTGGGGGATATGACATAAGGGGGAGATTGGATCAACAAAGGATCCTCTCCCCCAAAAGAATAGAACAGGAAACTCCCCCCTGTAGGTCAGAGACAGAAGGACATAAACAGTAGCCCTGCCTTGGGCCAGATGCCCAGTATTAACATCAAAGACTGTGCTTCCCCCCAACACAACCTCACCCACCTGCTGCTCTCCTCTCCCTCCTCCCACTTAGGCCAGCTCCAGTAAGGCATCAAGGTGGCTGCCCAGGTGGAGAGTTCACCTCTATCCCTCATGGCCAGCCCCTTCCCTGCTAACCCACAGAACTTCATGTCCTCTGCCCCAATTCCCCTCAGGAATAGAGGTGGTAGATGAAGTAGCCAAGAGGGCAGAGCTAGGAGCACCCCCAAGCCAGTCATGGCACATTCTCCCCCCCCCCCCCCCCCCCCCCCCCCCCCCAGCAGCCAGGGGTAATTGGAGCTGAGCGCTGGGGCAGCTGAAGGCTGGAGGCATGAATGTCACGGGGCCAAAGCACTCACTGCAGATGGTATCATGGGCACAGGGCTTGGGGTCTACCCTTCCCCACTCCCTTCTTCCAAGGAAGGAGAAGGACGCCATTGAGAGGAACTGTCCCCAAGCCCTGGGGAGCACAGCCCAGGAGGGAACAGAATGGTGGAAAAGAAAGGAAAGGCAGGGGTGTTCTCCCAGGGAGGTAGAAGCTAGCACCCACACAAGCAGTAGAGGGGGAGGTGGAGGGAGAGAGGGAGGGAGAGAGGGGGGAGAGGAAGAGAGGGAGGGAGGGAGAGAGGGGAGGGAGGAGGGGAGAAAGAGGAGGGAGAGAAGGGGGTAGGGGAAGGGGGAGAGAGGGAGGGGAGAGGAAGAGAAGGAATGGGAAGAGATATTAAAGTCTGTTTGTGTGCGCGCGCAAGTGAATGCAGCTGAGTCTCCAGCACACACACGGACACGTGCAGCCACACACACTCACCCCGCATGCGCAGAGCCGCGGGCTCTGGGTACCGTTCCTCAGATATTCAGAGCCCTCCCAGCCCACACATGCACAAAACACGCACACATGGATGCGCGCACAACACACCCACTCACTGATGTGTACAAAAACGCCGATAGCCACCAAAGCCTCGGTCCCGTTCCCCTTCCCCCGCCCACGCTCCTGGGTAAAAGACAAAATGAAACAGGCAGCTCAGGCTCTGCGAGCCAAGAGCTCATCTCTTCCTCACAAGAGGAAAAGAGGAGAACGAAGAGGAGGTGGGCTGAGGGCTTGAGCCAGTCACTCGCGCTGCTCTTTGCCATTACCGGGGGTGTGTGGCTGTGTCTTTGGCCCTAATCTTAAACCCCGGTCTGTGGTCCCCTCAAGGCAGGGGAACAATGATAGCATTTCCTGAGCACCGGTAAGTTCCATCTTGCTTCCCTTGTCGACTCAGAGAACTTCTGACCCCTCCCTCTGGACCACCTCACACAAAGGTATACAAAAGGGAGGTCTCCTTTGGCACCCCTGCCTTGGCCTGCCAAGGAGGAGGGCAAGCAACACCATATGCCTGAAAACCACATGCCCTTCACCACGCATCAGCCCCAGATGCCTCTGTGAGAGACTGAGAACTGTCTCTGGTTCCAGGCAGCATGTGTATCCCCATCCCGGAGCATGCCAGGCCCTGGGAGGCCAAGAGAATCCATAGGCGTTGCTTACCATGCAAGGATGCACTATGAATTGAACACAAGTGTCATCCTACAGTATGTTATTTACCCTCACTTTGAGTGAAGTAGGCATCATCGTCTCCGGATGATGAAAACCTAGGTCCAAAGTCAGCAACCGGTGGATGGCAAAAACCCAGCCTCCAAATCCCTGCCAGTGCTCTTCCTATCGTGGTCATGCTTGCCTCCCTCCTCAAGACGTATGAAAGTCCCCCAAGCACCTCTGCAGCCACGAGAACTAGAGTTGAGACTGGCTTCCCAGTGGCTCACCACAGGGCATCCCCTCATTGTCCTTGCTGCACTTTGAAAGGGGAGGGGCTGAATAGAAGGGATTTGAGGGAGAGGAGTCTTATCACCAGACTCACAGAGGGAAAGAGGCAACCCTGGACAGACCCTGGATCTCAAGGTGCGACACCCACCATTTTGGTCCTTACTCAGTGCTACCACCCTTCACACTAATGCCCCTCCATACAGGGGGGAAGAATCTGGTGTCTGTCAGCCAGGGCTGGGTCTTGGTTGATTGGTAGGTGGAAGGTAGCTGGAATACTGGGTCCCCAGGAGAGAGGAAGGGTGCTGTATTCTACACCTAAGAAGGGTTAGAGAGAGGAGCCTGCTTTCCTTGTTATTTCTCTCCCCTACTCCCAGGGCTCAGACTTGTCCCAACAGAGATACAGTGATGCCCCAACATTCACACACATGCCCCTAACTGGGGAGGTATATCCCAGGCTGAGGTGTCAAGAGCTCTTTTTAAGACACAGCTAAAAGGTAAGGATTAGAAGGACTCTGGTTGCAAAAACTTGTCAGGGAGAAAATGGTGACATGAAGTAGGAATAGTCTAGAGATTAGGGACCTCTTGTGCCTACCCCACTCCCATCTGATTCCTGTTCCTGTGATGTCTAGGAGATCCAATTCTCTCCCAAGCTCCCCCAAGAAATCCAGGGGACTCCAGACCCACAGGCTTCCTCATTGTAACAACTAACACATACAGTGCTTGTTATGCACCGGGCACTTTTTTAAATGTTTTATATATATATTCTAACTACTTTAATCCTCAAAAATCTGAATGATGAGGTAGGTATTATCACCCCCAATTTACAGATAAGGCAAAGGAGAGGTTAAATCTCTTGCCCAAAGTTATACAACCAGCAAGTGGCAGAGCTAGGATCCAAACCCAGGCAGTATAGCTCCAAAGAAGTCCCTGTCTTAACCATTACAGGATATTACCTGCTAGAGGAACAATAAAATACCCTTGGTCTTCCATCCAGCTCTGTGTTCCCTGTGACCAAGCCTCAGTTTACCCTTCTGTGGCAGTCCATGGATTCTCTATGGTTGAATAACTACCAGTGCTTCTTCAAACAGGCCACAGCTAGAGGGAAAGCATGACCAGAAATGCTTGGTGTCCCCCACTCAGATTCCCTCTCTGGAAGAGTTGCTCATTCTGCCGCCCTGGGCTGTAGCTTGCACTCATGGGAGAGGGCCTCACTCAGCCTCGCACATAGTCTAGGCAGAAGCAAGCTCTGAGGCTGGGCAAAGAGGACACAGCTGTTGGGCATCTCTGAGGTGGGTCTCAGCTGCCAGGGGTGTGGAGAAAGGCCACTGTGGGTCCTGCCAACTCCCACCACTGCACATGGGGACAATTCTCTCCCAGTGGGTGAGGGTGGTGGGGAGCTCCTCACTGGCCTGGTCAAGAGCTAGCTTGTTGTGGCCTGCACACCCAAGGTTTCCACTGATCTGTTGTCTCCTGATTGAGCCTGCCAGTCTGAGGGGTTAGCACAGGCAGTAGGTGACCCCCTTCCCTTCTCCCAATTCCCAGCCCCCAAAACTTGCTGGCCTGCAGCTGTAGTACTGAGGAAGTTCAGGATGTCCTGAGCAGCCAGCTGAGCCCCCCGCCCCCCACCCCAACCTCTCGATGACCCCAGAAGCAGGGCAGGCAGGGACTGAGGGGCGGGGTTTGAGTATTAACAACCGGAAAACTATGAAGAACATCACTGCCAGTTCCCAGCTTTGAGAAAGGAGGTTGTGGCAGAAACAGACAAAAACAGGGGTAGACACGGGTAGCGACAGGGTGAGAGTTACAGTCTGGCAGAGAAACAAGGAGAGGGAATCAGACACAGCAATACACAGCAACAGAGAGACAGCGTTAGAGAGAAATTCCAAGTCAAAAATACACATCACTCACCCAGACACTCACCAGCATAGGGCCTCCTAAGGAAGGCTTCCAAGTTTAGACAGGAGGGCAGAGGTGGGAAAAGGAGCCAGACTCAGGGTGAGAGGCAGGAACTCAGCTGGGGGTGAGTGAATGGCCCCAGGAAAGGTTGAGACAAATGACCCAGCAGGGGCATCTAGATGGCCCTCTCCATTTGCTTTTAGGGTGGGGATAGGGACCACAGCACCCCCCTCACTCAGCAGCCAAGATAATCCCAGCTGCTGGACACTGCTTCAGGCCCATGACTCGGCCCTCTGGAACCCCCCTGCCCCTACTCTTTGCTCTAGTTTCTGTCTCTCAAAAAAAAAAAAAAAAAAAAAAACCTAGGGAAAAAGTCAATGACTATGTGTGCGTCTAGGGGTGTGCCTGACTGCACAGCTACAGTGTGTGTGTCCGGGGTTGTCTGGATACAACTGTCGGTGTGGACCTGTCACTGTGTGAACCCGAGCCTTGTGAATGTCTTCTGCACCTGAGTCCCTGGGACTGTGTGCAAATAAGTGCACCTGTGTCCAGAGTTCCCACAGTCAATCCATTAACAAGTATTTACAGAGCACTTCCTGTGCTAGGCTCTGGTTGGGATCCAGAGCTCTTGGAGTGATTCTGCCAGGTCTCAAGCTCACGATCTAGTAGGATGGGATGACAAGCGATAGAGACGGAGAACGTTATCACGAATGCATCCCTTGCACCATTATGCAGGAAAGTCTTTTCACACAAATAAATTTAATTTTCTTGGGAGCAGGGGTTTTGTTGTATATGCAACCTCACAGATCCACAGTAGGAGGCCTGGAAAATACTTGTTGCTAAGTTGTGTATACATGTGTTGATGTGTAACTGCATTTGTGTTTGACTGAGTGATGGTGACTGTCACGGCAGGCAATAATGCCTGTGTGACTGGGCTCATGCAAGCACGTGTGTGCCTGTGAGTGACAGGGTCTTTTGTAATGTGAGGCTGTGTGCAACTGCTCTATGTTCATGCATGCGTGCGATAGTGACTTTTTCTGTGTGGGTGACAGCGACTCCTCCTTGCCCCTGTGTGTGACAACATCTCCATGTGACCCTGTGCGTGGGTATGTGCATGGGTCGGTCTCCCGTGGGTGTGTCCCACCCCTCTGAGCTCCCCCGTGCAGCAGTAGCCTGCCACTTCCCTTGTCCCCATGTGGGTGTGTCCAGCAGCTCCTGTCCTTGAGTCTGCTTGGGTGTCCCTGGGTATGCATGTGGCTGTCTGTGTGGGCATATCTCCGTGTCTGCATGTCACATTTGCTTCCCCTTCATCTTGGACAACAGCCCCCTTCATCCCTTCCCCCTCTTGGGGCCAGAGCCATCACTGAGGAATTGGCTCCAATTCTACTGGCTTTCCCTCTGTGACCTCCGCCCCTAGAAACAGTGGCTCTCTCCATTGCCCCTATCAATCCCCCCACACCCCAGGCCTTTCTTTTACACCAGACAAGGAACGGCCCCAGGCAGAGAAGGGGCACGGGAGGAGACACGTTGCAAGAGGAGGAAAAAAGGGGGGCACACACAACACAGATCCATTCCTCCCTCTCTTCCCCAACCACCCTAGCTTGCAACTCTCCTAATCATCTAGGGACCCTCAAATACACTCGCCCCCAACACACACGCTACCCGCCCCCCCCAGCCTCGTTTTTTGCAATTAGGAGTGTTGCAACCAGAGAGCCATGATCAACTGGGGAGACGCGTGAAGTGTGTGTGGGGAGGCTATTTCTCTCTCCCAGGGTCCAGGCAAGCCCAACCCCGACCCCACTCATACTGCCCTCCGCAGCTGGAGGCAGCTTTGCAAAGGCCACTCGGCCCGGCCTGGGAGACTAGGGGTGGGGGCTGGGGGGCAGGCCTCCGACGCACCGTAAACAAACCGCGGCGCGGCGGGCGGGGGCGCTCGGGCGGCCGGCAGCGGGGCCGGGCCCGGGAATACGCAGCAGACGGGCCGGACAGAGGCCGGGCGGGCCCTCGAGGGGGAGGCCTGGACGCCATCTCCGCCGGCGAACCTTGGGGCCCACCGACCTCCTAGCAACACCTCCCTTTTCCAGGGCGTAAGTTGCAAGCTCCCGGGCTGTGACAGGGTCACGGGGGCGTCGGGGCAAGCTGAGGTTGGCAGCGGGTCCCCCCCGGACACCCCCAGCCCGCCGGGGAGCTGGCCAGAGAGCCCTGCGGCTTTGCATAATCAATCGCGAGATATTTGCATATTAATGCCCCCTCGCTCCCTCCCCCTTACCTCGGCGTGGCGCGCTGGACCGAGCTGGGCAGCGTCGCGGGGTCTCAGCGCCCCGTGCCGGGGGCGTCCATGGGGGGCCGGTGGGGCCCGGGCCGCCCGCCTCCTGTGCCCGGGTGTGAGTGCGAGTGAGCGCGGGGGGGCGGGGGGCGAGTGTGGCGGCCCCGCGGCTCCTCCGGCAGAGGCGGCGGCCGCTCTTGG
>NW_011889284.1:335126-372228 GCF_000151845.1 Pteropus vampyrus | reverse complement strand
CCCGGGACCCCGGCCAGCCAGCCGCCCGGCCGCCCCTCGGCTGCCTCCGCCCTCGTCCCGTTCGGACTCGCCCTCCCCGCTCCAGGCGTCTCCGGCAGGAGTGGTACTTGGTGACATATTTTGAAAAAGATGTCATTTAAAAAATAGTCTTTGCTTGCTGGAAGAATGGGAGATTTGGGGGTTTGCACCATGGGGATGAAGAAGGGAGTATCCACGAGCCGCCTGCACCTTATGAGTAGGGAGAAAGTCGAAACCCTTGGAGGTCTAGAGTTTGTTTCTGAGTTCGGGTCCCTTCTCTGCCAGTAACTCACTGTGTGACCTTGAGCAAATCACCCCCGCTCTCGCAGGCAGAGCTTCCTCAACCTTAAAATGCGAGGGTTGGGCAGGTGACCCCTGAGGTCCTTTTAACTTCAATCATCCTATGTTTTTAATCCTTTTGGAGGTTTGCTCGCCGTTACCTCCCTTCCCCTCTCATTTCCAACATCATTACCTTATCCACTGCCTCCCCTTTCAGATGTCGCCCTCTTCCAATATAGACTTTTTCTATTCACCGTCACCAGCCATTTTCTCAACAATCTGGTCCCCTTGCGGAGCTGGGGAGGGGGCAAGGCTTGCCCTCCCGCATGGACTCTCAGTTTCATAGAGGTGGCATTCTTTCCCGTGTTTATCACCACCAAAATCCAAATGGTACCAGGGCCAATCTAAGGAGAAGGGCGGGAGGCAAAAAAAATGGAGCCCCTTCCCCACAGGAGAGGTCTCCACCATCCAGCCTCACCCCCCATGAGCGCGCGTGCACACACACACACCTGCATTCAAGGACATGAAACCATCTTGGTGACGCCAGAACCCCTTTCATCTGGGGATCTCTCAGCGCCAGGCAAAGCTCTAATTACCCCAGCACCCCCCCTGGCCCCGCCGGTTCCCCTGCTGTCATCAGTCCAGTTTTACCAGCGGGGGCCATAGCCTTCCCACAGCTTTCAGGGGTGGGGCACTATCTCCACAGTCTGCTTTTGGAGTGTGTGTGAGTGTGCACGCGTGTGCGTGTTAAGGGGAACTGTCCTGCTAATCGCCCAGTTTACACTAGGCAGATTCACTTGCAAAGTGTGGGGTTCTGACCAACAGCCTATCCAATTTGAGCTGCCCTGGCTTATCTTAGTCTCAGCCACCCGCATCCTCAGTTCTGTTGCAGCCACTTCTCTTACAGGGATTATTGGGGTTTACAATGCGTAGAGGAGAGGAGGGTGCCTCTCTTGAGACCTCTAGAATCATGGGGATGAGAAGGGCAGCTGGAATGAAACCCATGGGCTGCAGAGTGAAGTGGTGGTGGTGAGAGGCATGCAGTGGGTTGAAGGGAGCCTGCAGTGTGTAGTAGTAGCAGCTGCAGTGGGGAATCAAGGCTGCAGTGTGCAGTCAGCATGCAGCAAGTGAACCTGTGGGTTCAGCCTGAGCTCACAGTGGACATGCAACAGCTGTAGTGTGGGGCACGAAGCTGCAGTCTGCAGAGTCAGGGCAGCATGCAGTGTGAGGTGCACCGAGGGTGGCTGTCTGCTATCGATGCCACCTCCTTGGTGATCAGGTTTGGCTGAAACCCTGGCGAGCAAGGCTATGGTGTGTAGTGGTCAGAGTGCATGCTCTACCCTGTATGGAAATAGTCTCTTGGGATTGGGTAGCCCAAGGAGTTGGGAGAGAATCCCAAAGCATGGAATACATTTATGAGATGAGCTACATTTAAATTCTGCATCAATCAGGCAGAACCAGGAGGCAAAGGAGAGGTCTAGCAGTCCTCTGATTAGGGCAGGGTGACAGAGTCCAGAAGGGGAAGATGAAAGTGCTATGGTTTGTCTCCTCTCCATTCTGGCTTCCTCCACCACATCTTTCTATGACAAAAGGCCTTAAAGATATTGGGTGAGGGAGACTTTTTGAAATCCTAGACCGAGAGCCATAGAAAATGAAGTGCCTCCTGATCTACCTTTATTCCCCCCGCAAGCAGAGTAGGGCACCTTGAACTCAAAAACAGTTCACTGTTCGTATTATCTCCTTACCTCTCTCCATTTCCTTGGCTCCCTTGTCTAACAGATCTGGGCAAGGGCAAAGTGAAGGGCACAGTGCTTCCAAAGTGGGCATCTTGCCAGATGCCAGGATCCAGCCTAGGTCTGAGTTTATAGTCTCTGCCCCTGTGTTGTGTCATTGCCCTTTCTACCCCACTCATCCTACCCACCCCCAATTCTTAAAGCTTCTAGCTCTTCTCCGAATCATTTCATCCCCAGCTCCTATTCTTTCCTTGCCATGAAACCCCCAACCGGGTTGTCTCTTCCCATCCCCCCACCTCTGCTTCAAGGCTGAGGCTATGGGGAGAGCAGGAGGGTGGGGCACAAGTGATGAATGATAGCGACCCTCCAAGGGGATATGCCTGACAGCCCCCTCCCTCTTAGATATTGGTTGCCATGGAGG
The DNA here is from genome assembly GCF_000151845.1 of Pteropus vampyrus. Classification (NCBI taxonomy): domain Eukaryota; kingdom Metazoa; phylum Chordata; class Mammalia; order Chiroptera; family Pteropodidae; genus Pteropus; species Pteropus vampyrus. Next base: position 369,777 of record NW_011889284.1, on the reverse strand, counting down.
CAGCAGGAACAGCCTGTTCTCTGGGCTCCCATCAGAGCAGCTTTGCCCAGGCCCCTCCCTCTCTTCCTTCTTCCTTTTCTCCTTCCCAGACTGTTGCTAGGAAGCACCCCAAAATTTCTTGAGGGTCCCACCCCTAGAAAACAGAGATCCAGAAATCTTTTTGAAGAACTTCCCCCAAAACCTTGAAGCCAAGACCCCACACAGCATCTTCCACCCCTGCCAAGAAGCCCTAGGCAGTTTGAGGAAACAAGGAATAGGCCCTCCACCAGCTTGCGCTGGAACGAACTTGGTGGCCTGGATCTCAGCCGTTTCCCTCCCCGGCCTCATCTTGACCTTCTGGGCTCTGGGTGATGGCAGCAAGTGATGAGGTGTCCAGCAGAGACCCCTTGACTCTGCAGACACAGCCACACTTATTGAGGAGTTCTGGAAAGACAGCAGAGGAAACAGGCACAAGACAGCTAAGAACCTAAAACCAGGTGCTTTTTCTTCCTTAGTGATCTTTCAATTAAGAAAAGATGGTGGTGGAAATAGAGGAAAGGAACGGGGGACAGTTTATGGGAGTTGGGGATCAAGTGCCTGGCAGAGATGAGAGACTGGGGCGTTAGCAAACAATTGCCCTGCTGAGAGTAAAGTGGGCATTTTAATGACTCTATCAATCACCTTCGTCCCATCAGTACCCTGGTTATAAGTCACAAAAATGAGAGCCAAGGAAGGGACTCAGGCCAGGCTGAGCCTTGCTTTTGGTAGCTGAGGCAAGTAGTGGTTAAAGAAGTTGACACCTTCTCCATGATGTCTTTTAGGGTTTTTCCTGCTTTCATTCATTTGACACACTTTTTTTTTTTTTTTTTGAGCATTTAATATGTGCCAGGTATTGGATTCCCTAAAGTTCCCAGATTCTGGTTTTACTCCCACACAGAACCCCTTCATCCAGCCTTTGCCAGAAGGAGAGAGGAGGAGTAGGGGGAAATTGCCTTTACCGTGGAGTTTGGGTCTTACCATACTGCAGCCCTCCCCCTCTAGTTAAAGGACACGTGGGACAGGCTGGTGTGGAGGCCAAGAGTACAGAGTGGCTCTCATGCCATCGAGGGAGGGGCGGTGCAAAGGAATGGCAGGCTGGCTTCCCTTCCCTGTCACTGTCCAGGCCTCAGGGTTACAGCCCCTCTCTGCTCTGCTCTGGGAGTGTGGAGTGGGAACACCTTCAGGGTGTTGGAGAGGAAATTACTCTGAGGATGGTTCCAGTTCTGCCTTTTACTCCTGTGGTTGGTCCTTTTCTGGACCTTTTGTGAGATCAGTGGGAAGACGGAGAAAGGGAACTGAGGAGGATGCAGGAGCTGTCCCTGAGATGGGGCTACCATGAAGATCTCTCCCCCATCCGCCCCTCCCCCAGACAGAAAGTAGGGATCTTGATGCGGGGATGGGTGGGGAGAGGGAACTGATATGAGTGTGTAGGAAGGAGTCTCTTTCCCTGTCTACCTGTTGCCAATTAACTTCCCATAGTGACGGGGCACCCGGGGGGCTGGGAGTGGGGTGGGGCGTGGGACATAGGCAAGCTACCAAAAGAAAATATTCCATTTGAGGAGAAGAATGACTTAGTTTCCCTCTGTGCCTTATATGCTTAACAAGTATTTCAGTGTTTCTGGGTCAAGACTTTTACCACTTTTCCTTATACTTCTTTATAGCCTAGAGAAGAAATGTCCCCAACACCTTGGGTACCAAAAACCCTTTTCCTCACAGCCTCTCATCCTACCCCAAGCCTATTCTGGGCTTTTCCGCCACTGCTCCCGTGTTGCCACGTCACTGTCCGGCTGGCTTCCACCTGCCCTTCTCCCTGCGCCAGACCCTTTCCCCAGCCAGATCAGCCAACAGGATGAAGAGGTTGGGGCTTGAGGCTAAGAGAGCAGAGGTGGGAGCTCAGCCTGTATCAGTGCTGAGGGAGAATAAACACAGCAAAAGAAAGTGGAGTAAAAAGAGTTTTTAAGAGGGGCTGTGTGGGGGGTTTCCTTATATTTCCAAAGGAGATGTCAGCATCTCTTCTTTCATGCGCTGGAGGATTATCATGGAGTCCTGTCCTTGTGGGAAAGCCAGAGAGTTTATGGGTCCTAGGAAGCTACTGTGGTGTAGAGGGAAGAGGTGGTGCATGGCAAGGCTGTCTTTGATATTTACAGACTAGCTGTCAGGCCAAAGTAGAGAAATTGAAGATAGCCCTTGCCCAGAACTAAAGGAGTCCTTGGGGAAACCCTGCCAAGTCTAGAGAAAGGGCTGCTGGTGAGAGGTGGGGGGACAGGGAAGGCAGATGGCTGACTACAAAAGCCAACTCGCTGCCACTGTGAAGTGGTAACGAGCCCCCCGCCCCAGAGATCTGCCAGGTTTCTGGCCAGAGAGGGATGGTTTGAGCTCAGAATATCACCACCCTCAGGGCCCAAATATTCCCCACTCCATGTGGACTGGACCCAACACCCACTAACTAAGGAGCAGTCACAAAGTTGACAGCTTCTCTCCTAGAGGGGCAGTTTGGGCTGTGAGAGATGGAAAAGGAGCTGCAGGATCCAGAAATGGCTTCAGGTACGGGACCCTCGCTGCAGTAACAGGAAAGGAATGAGAGGAGAGAAGCAGGCAGAGGTAGAGGGAGGCCAGCTATGGGAGAGACTGCAGAGAAAAAGAGTGGATGGGGATGGGGATGGGGGTAGTTTAGAGGTTAAGTGTGAGGAGTCTGAGTTCTCCCTCCTTGCTTTGGAAGCTTTGGCTACACACATTTGGCAGGTGTTTTGTATACACACTATTCCCCAGAGGTATCCCTTGGGCAGGCACGAAAGGGAGCAGAATGGAGGGGTTTGAGGTGGGTATATGGGAATGGAGAAAGGCCATAGGCAGTAATGACCTTAGAGGGATGTGCTCTGGCCTTCCTCCGGCTGCACTCTCCCCTTCAGGAGTCCTTGTCTCCCTGTTTATACTGTGCTGCAAATACCCAGGATCCTGTTATTCTTTGCCCTAAGGGTCACAAGTTTGCTTCTAGAGCCTGAGTGGGCTGCTCTCTTAGATTCACTTTCCTGAGGACTGATTTTGCCACTGTAAGGGAGGCCAAGGAACGGTAGTTGGGGAATATGGATGGAGTTTGGATTCACGGACTAGGATATCAGGCTCCTCAGGCTACTGAATGGGGGGCTGAAAATAGGGGTGGCAGGACACTGGCTGGGGCCTTCATGTTTACTCTTGTCCCTGGTTGTAAATGTTAGGGACATTTATATTCCACAGGACAGGGAAGGGATGAGCGCTGTGTAGAGGGAGGCTCCAACATGGGAGCCAGAAGTGGGTAGCATTTGCTTTTGGGCTTCTCACTGAGGGGGAAAGAAGGGCCAATGCCTGAAGCCGTGGACATAATTATCTACTATATGGTCTGTGGTATAAAACATCGCATTGTTTTTAATAAACTTTTTTTTTTTTTAAAGAATACTTTTAGAAATACAGGAAAAAATTCGAAGATAATAGAGGGTCTCCATATGCCCCACACCCAATTTCTGCTTTTATTAACATCTTACATTATCATGGTAAATTTGTTACAATTATTAAAACCGAACCAATATTGATACACTGTTATGAACCAATGTCCATATTGTATTCAGATTTCTTAGTTTTCAACTAATGTTCTTTTTCTGTTCCAGGATCACATCCAGGACAGCGAGTTACATTTAATCATGTCTCCTAAGGCTCTCTTGGCGACCACGGTTTCTTAGACTTTCCTCATTTTTGATAACCTTAATCTCAGTTTCCACCTTACTTCTCTCTGTATTCAAGCAGTATGCAGGGCCAGAAGCTTCTGGGTGGACTGCCAGATTTGGGGGTGAAGTGGTGATGTGTATGTAAATGACAGGAACCTTAATGTCGCCTCTGGAATACAGGTGTAGAAATGAGAACTCTGGTAGATCCAGAGGTTTAGGAAAACAAAAAAGGCCAGGAAAGAGAAAACGTATTGCTGAACGAACGCCACACCCTGGCTGTGCCTACTAACTAGCGGGTAATGAAAGAGTGTCGGAATATGATTTAAATGCCGGACCGACAGTGACGTCATTGGGCGACGCCTGACTGCGAGCCGCTTTTCGGGAGCCCTCCCGCCTCAGTCTTCTGAGTCCCTGTAATGCCTCAGCTCTTACGTGTCCTTCCCTAGAGAGAAACAATGCGCATTGACTGGCTTAGTTCCTTACCTTCCACGCTAGCTCAGTCTGAAAAACTACAATTCCCAGAAGACATCGTGGCATGACCTGTCTTGCTTCATTCTTATTGGTTTATGTTTGTTACTCTCAGCCAATAGAAGATAAGTTCTTTGATAAGTGCCAAAATGGCGACACCTGGGACCTAGAACTAGATTGTCCGGTAGGCTTAATTTGGGGAGGTGGTGGATGAAAAGGAAATAGGGAATTATAGTTTTAGGATTGGGGAAGGTGGAGGAAATGGGGGGCAAAAATCTAGATTTGGGATGGTAGTGGCTGAGGGACGCTAAGAGAAATTAGGCAACGTCCTTTTTATTCTTTGTATTAAGCCCCTTTGAGCCCCTTTTAGCTCCAGTTTAAGGAAGGATGGTTCAGGGTGGAAGAACCTGACAGGATCCCTACCACCCATCTTCCCCTTTTTTCCTTTTTGGTTCTTCTGCCTCCCTTAATCTTGTATTTTCTCCATTCTATTTAATTCTACCCGCCCCTGTTCTTTTCCTCGGAATCTCCTCTCCTCTGCTCTAGCTCGACTTCTCCCATCTCAAAGCTGACCGCTGCCAGCCTCGCCTCCTCAGAGTGAAATCATGAAGGTGGTGAACCTGAAGCAAGCCATTTTGCAAGCCTGGAAGGAGCGATGGAGCGACTACCAGTGGGCAATCAACATGAAGAAATTTTTTCCCAAAGGAGCCACCTGGGACATTCTCAACCTAGCAGGTCTCAAGTAAAGTAGGAAGGAAGGATGGGAGGGCTAAACCCAAAAAAATTGTAACCACATAGTCTTACTTTGCCCCCTTGCAGAAGCCCTACTGGAGCAGGCCATGATTGGACCTTCCCCCAATCCTCTCATCCTGTCCTACCTGAAGTATGCCATTAGTTCCCAGGTAAACTGCCCCAACTATTCCAGTGAAGGTAAAAAACTTGGACTACAATTGTGAGCTCACACTTTCTAGGTGCATTTGTTTAACACACCACTTCTCTCAGCCTCAATTTTCAGAATAATACTTCATTGGTTATAACGAATATTACATTAACTTTTTCTGTCAATAAATATTCAGAAATGCTTATATGTGCCAGACTGTGCTCCAGGCATATGACTGTGAACAAGATCTGATCCCAGCACCCAAAGAATTCACTGGGTAATACAGACTAAATAAGCAGTCAGTCAGTCACAGGATGGGCTTATGATGTAGGTTAAGACAGAGGACTATGGGAGTGTATGGGAGTGTATGGGAGGGACACCTAATCCAGTCTGAGCAATCAGTGGGGATGTGATATTTAAACCAAGACATGAATGTTGAGTAGGAGTTAGCCAGGCAGATTGATCAGGGTACAAAGCAAAAGCATTTACAAAGGCTGGGAGACAAAAATCATATGGTATTTAGAAGCTGAAAATAATTTGGTTTGGCTAGAGCAGCCGTTTTCATCTCAGGATCTTTTATACTCTTAAAAATTATCAAGACTCCCACAGAAGATTTGTTTATATGTGCTATCAATTCATATTTATTATTTTAGGAATTAAATTAAAAAATATTCATGTATTTGAAATTAACAAAAAAACCCCTTTACATATTATTATAAATAACATTTTAATGAGACGTAACTATATTTTCCAAAGCAACAAAAAAATTAGTGAGGAAAGTTGCATTGTTTTACATTTTTGCAAATCTCTTTAACGTCTGGCTTAATAGAAGACAGTCGAAATCTCATATCTACTTCTGCATTCAATTGTTGCAATAGGCCGTTTTGGTTGAAGTATATGAAGAAAATCTGGCCTCACACATCAGATACTTAGTTTGAAAAGGGAAGAGTATTTTATTAAGCTTTTCAGATAAATGTGATATTTTTCTTTGATATTACACTAAAATTTAACAGGTAATGTGAAACTACATCAATGAACTTTTTATACTGTTGCATTACCATTGGTCTCTCTCTTGCTTTTTGAATAGGTCTTTTACCCATGCATGCCTCATTTTATAATATTATGAATTGGTCATTTGGAAAATATTCATTACTGAGTTATACAAATATTCTAATTATTGACACATTTAATTATATACTATTTTACATGTTTTGGAGCCTCTGGGACATTTCACTGTAAAATTGTGAGAGAATAAGGGTGAAAAAGATAGATCACATCTTAGTAGTTTTGACCTCACAGATCCCAGGGAGTCCCTGGACCTTATTTTGGTAACTGCTGGGCTAGCACTTCAAAGAGACTGTGTAGAAAGAGAAGATAGAGGCTAGGTCATAAAGGACCTGTGGGTGATGCTAAGGAATTTGGACTTCATGCTAGGGTGATGAGTAATTATTTAAACAGTTTTAAGTGGAGGAATGTTGTGATAGCATGTATTTATACATATGTATATATGCACACATATATATATTTAACATGCAATAAAATGTACAGTTCTTAAGATTAATTCAGTGAGTTTTAGCTGTTGTATATATCTATTTCACTAACATCCAAAATAAGATACAGAACATTTCCATTCTCCTAGAAAGTTCCCTTGTGCCCCTTTCTAGTCCATCCTCTTACAACCACTAAATATTTTCTATTATCTCGGATTAATGTTGCCTATTTTTGGATTTCATAAAAATGGAATCATATAGTATATACTCTGTATACTTTCTTATTTTGTTTACTATAAATGTTTTTAAGCTTTATATTGTATGTATCAGTAGTTCATTCTTTTTTAAAATTGCTGAATAGCATCCTCAGTTGGCATATGGTTCTTGTACTTTATCTTCTTGGCATCATATCTGCTTCCATGTTAGCACATATTCATCTACCTTATTCTTTTTAACTCCTGTATAATGTTCCATATGTACTGTAGTTTGGTTGTTTTAAATTTTTTATTTTATAATCAGTGTTGCACTGAACATCCTTACATTTACCTCTCTGCATATCTGGGATTATTTCCATAGGATAGATACTTGGAAATGGAATTGCTAGGATTTGAAGAGTCCCCACATATTAAATTATAGTAGATTCTGCAAATTGCTCTCCAAAAAGGATTGTATCAGTTTGCACTCCTCCGTAGTGTTGACAGTATTCCCTATACCTTGCCAGTCCTGGAGAGAATCTTAAGATTTTTTCCAAAGAGGCAGAAAATAACATTGCATTATATCATGTATTTCCATGATTGTGATCTTGAGCATGTTTTTATATGTATACCTTCTGTGAATTACTTATGTATATAATTTTTTTTTGGTAGCAGTTTTATTGAGATATAAATCATGGACTATATGGTTTACCGATTTAAAGTATATAATTGACTAGTTTTTAGTATATTTGGAGTTGGGCAACTGTCACCACAAATCAATTTGGAACATTTTCATCACCCCAGGAAGAATTTTTACTGATTTTTAAGTGTCTTTTAATATAATCTATCTTCTAATCCTTAACCGTTATGTATGTTTTAAATTTTTTTCTATCACTTTTTTTAAACTTGTGATATTATTTTTTTGGCATACCAATGTTTTTGCTCAGATTTAATTAAACATTTTTTTTCCTATATGGCCTTTGTCTTGCATAAGGGGTTCCCTGTACCAAGGATCAAAATATATTCTTCTCTAATTTCTGCCAACACTTTGCTTTTATTTTTATATTCGTTTTGTCTAATACATTGAAAATTTATTGTTTTCAATAAATTTATTTGTTTGTTTGTTTGTTTGTTTGTTTTTCCAAACAGATGGACAGTTGGCTTAACTGTCTTTATTGGATAGGCCATTCTTTGTCATCCCTAAATTCCCTTATGGACAAGGGTCCATTTCTTGACATTCTAGTATATTTCATTTATATATTTGTTTTTTCTTGCACCAGTACTTTACTGTTATAATTACTATACCTTTGTAGTATGTTTGATGTCTGGCTAGGCAAATCTTCCTGTAGTTGTTCTATTTTTGGGGAATTTCTTGGCTGTTTTCAGGCTTTTTTATTTTATTATTATTTTTTTTGGCAGATGAATTTTAGAATCAATTTTGTTGAGTTCATTTGAATCCTATTATATTTTGATTGGGATTTCCTTGATTTTGTGGATTTGGGAAATTTGTGGACTAATTTTAGAAAAATCCTTCTAGTTGTAGTTCAAAGAATGAGTTGGAGGGGTGTAAGACAGAAGGCAAGGAGACCATTTAGTCTGGCATATTTTTTCTGGTAAAGGACCAGATTAGTAAATACTTTCTGCTTTGCAGATCATATGGCCTCTGTCACCACTATTCCTGTCATTATAGCTTGAAAGCAGATATAGATAATATGTAAATTAACGGGCATGCCTGTGTTCTTATTTATAAAAAAAGGTGATGAGCCAAATTTGGCTTGCAAGCCATAGTTTTCCATGATTTAGGCTATTGTAGTGATTCAGGTAAGAGATGATACTAGCATAGACTTGGGAAGTAGCAGCAGGGAAAAAAAGATGAATTTAAGAACAATTTAGGGAGGGGCATTTAGAAGATTTGGTCATTAACTGGATGAGAGGCATGGGAAGAAATCAGGCTAGTGTCTAGGTTTCTGGTTTGGAGGACTAGATGAATGATGGATTGTAGGGAGACAGTGGGTGTAGAGTACAACTGTTGTTATGGTTGGGATACAGACGAGGGGTAGAAATGACATGTTTGATTTTGGCCTTGTTATGTTTAAGGTGCCTGTATGAGCTATCAGAGAAGATACTCTGTAGGCAGCTGAACATAAATGTCCGTAACTCAGAAGGAGAGATCTAGACTAGAGCTGTTGATTTAGGAGTCATCAACTGCAGATGGTAATTGATGCTATGAGCATGGACGAGATTGCCCAGAGAGAGTGTGGAGAATGAGCAAGGAAGTGAATGACCTAAGCCAAATTCCTGAGGAACCCATCCCATTTAAGGAACACACAGGAAAAGAATTCCTTATAGAAGTCTGCAAAGAAGGGGTCAGTGAGGAGAGAAGAAAAGCAAGAGAGGGTGATATCAAAAAAGCTCAGCAAGGAAGGAGAGAAGTGAAGAATGAAGAGATGTTTCCTGGTGTCACATGCTGCTGGGAGATCAGAATCAAGAAGTGTTTATGGAGCTTAACAACATGAGTTTGTTGATGAGCTTAATGAGAAGATTCATGCAGTGGGAAGGACAGAAGTGATTGGAGTGGGTTGAATTGCGAACGGAAAGTAAGGAGGTCGAGACAGTGAGTGTGGAGAACTCATGCCTGTGAAGAGCAGGAGAGAGAGGGTGGTAGTTAATTAGAAATGTGGGATCTGCGGGAAGTTCATTTAAAAATAGAAGAATCTTGAGATGTATAAACACCGATGGGAAAGGCAAAAAGAAGAAAGAGGCTGAAGTAACAGTAAGAGAAAAATGAATATACATTAAAGACCTTAATGACTTACAAAGTGCTATGCAAAATTAGTAATTTATTCTTCCTTCAGAGTCAAGAGGCTCTTTGGTCCAGTGCTGTGCATGTAGAGGGCACTTAGGAGCAGCTGAATATGAAAAGTAGAGGAGATTAGAGAACAGCTGTGGGGTCAGTCTGGGCTGGCCAGGTGTGCAGTGGGCCGCACAGACAGTCTCTATCCTCAGTCTGGTGGTAGTTTAGAGCTTTTATGTTGATAGATATATTAAGACTGGAATGGGTTAAATCTTTCTGTGAAAAACAGTTCAGCATGTGGAAAATATTTTGAAGTCTCTGGAGTAGAAGTGCTTTATTGATACTGTTAGCAAAAATTTACTGAACGGAATTCTGAATTAGGAGACCACATATACTCATTATAACTAATGTCATCCCTTAGAACATACAGAAATGGGGGTTTCTCTTCTGATAGTTAAAGGTCAATTTCTAGTGGGAACATCCAGCTCCCCCTTCAGGTTGGTATCCTGCAAGGTTCAGTTCTCTGCCAAGCTCTTGCTATGGGGACATCAGTTATAAATAAACAAACACTCACCCGGAACGTTATGGTCATCCTGCCTAGGCAGGCTCCCAACTTTCTGATCACTGTCAGACACTAGCATTGGCTTCACACTACGTCCTGCTGAGAGTGGCACTAAACACTAATTGTGTATTTAAGTCCTCTGTGTGTTTTGCATCTGTTTATTCAAGAATACTAGTTAAAGATATCTGAACAGAGAGCAGTCTGTTCACATGATGAAGAAATTAGACATGGAAGGCATTGCCATGCATGTAAAATTCACCATACTAAGGTCATTGAGGCTGACTTAGCTTTCTTAAATCTTTGGAAATTTCTGTTCTTCTAGTGAAGATAACTCATGAGGCAGGTAATTATCTTGATAGTTTCTGTCATTGTGTTCTTTTTTATTTTGGTGTATTTTGCCACTGATTTTGAGTATACGATTCTAACTTTTCTATAGTATTACTCATTTTATCAGCATGCTATAATTTTTTCATATGACAACTTAGAAGACTTTCTGTAGGGTTTAATTTCATTCAGGATAACATTTCTTTTGAACTATATCTTTAATCTTTTGGTGATGAGTAGGTTTTATTAATAGAAATTCATGTTAAGGTAAATTTTTTCCAGAATGTTAGTTACTAGAATTCCTCAATGCAAAGCAATAAAACTGGAAGGTCTACCATCTACTAGGCCCCAGGTTAGGTTCCAGAGAAACATATATAAATTCAACACTATTTCTGTTCTCAAGAAGCTCACTCTTGGAATTTTTCAAAACATATTTTGGAAATACTTGTTAAGTGAGATTTCTTAGTCAAATAAGTTTGAAAAGTATTGCTGGCTTCATCTTTAGTCATTTTAGCAATTCTCATCGTATACAAGTGTATTGTGATTAAGAGAAGTATTACAGCAAAGAAAGCTCTTTACTAAAAGAACCCTTACTTTAAAAAAGCTCTTTATATGTTTATTTCAGAGTTTTTCAAATTCATATCATGCAGAAGCTCTTTGTGTGCATAAATTTTTTTTTGATAGAGAACAAGTTTTTATTTTTTTTGAAACAAATATATACAATAAATATAAGTTTTAAATTTAATAAATAGAATCTAGGTAATAAGTATACATGTTTCACTACATATTTCTTTCAACTGCTTTATGTTTGAAAGTTTTATAATAAAATGTTGGGTAAAATCAATAGATATATTAGAAAGTAGAATTTGATAAGTCTTCCCAAATGAGCTGTGCAGTTTGGGTGTTTTTTGTTGACTTTTAGATGTTCAACTTATTGTTATTTCAAGGGGAGAGATCTGGAGATGTCTCACTCCACCATGTTTCTAACGTCACTCCTAAAATTTCTTTTAATTAAAATTTTTTTCAATTACAGTTGACATTCAATATTGTATTACAAAATTTCTTAACATCTTTAGGAACCTTTGGAATACCATCATCCAGTAGAACTTTTAGAGTTATAGAAATATTCTATATCTGCACTAATACAGTAGCCACTAGCCACATGTGGCCTTTAAGTGCTGGAAATGTGGCTAGTATGACTAATGAACTGAATTTTAAATTTTGTTAAACTTTAAATTTAAAAAGCCACATGAAGCTAGGAGCGTTCTTATTGGACAGTGCAGCTTTGGAAGATACTTTGGGAAATGTTGGTGTAAGGATGTGTTTTTACTTATTCATTCTACAAACATTATCACCAAGTTAATGAGGATCACTGAGTAAAAAGTATCCTTGTCCTCAAGGAGCTCCTAGTTTGCTGGGAGCAGCAGGCACTTGCTGTGGGACAATTGGAATAGGGGATTACTTGGAGCACAGAGGAAGGACTTCAGCTTTGGGTGGGAGGTTGAGTTGGTCAGAGAAGGTATCCTGGAGGAGTTCTAGAGAATAAATCCTAGAGAAATGAGTAAGAGTGTGTATAATAAAATTCACTGCCTATTTCAAGGTACAGGTACTACTGAGTCATTGCAGGAAATGTGTGCTTGTCTCTAGTATTTGTCAAAATAAAATCACTCTTGATAGAAATTGTAGGAGTACAGGAACATAACCTGACTCTTGTCCATTCTTCTGTCCACTGGTAGTCAGTTAAACCTGTATATAGTGGGCAATGAGTGGCATGTGAACGTGAGACATGTCACCTTTGAATACCCCCAAATCATCTTCTCTGTAGGTTTATGCTTATGATGTCATTTGTGGTAAGTCTGTTAAAAGGAGGAATGGGGACAATGCCTAGTGTTACTGCCTCTCTATTAATGGGTTGAAAAGGCATCTGAAAGGAATTAGGTTTTAGGAGAGCTGCAGGAGCTCTAAGTATTAGTGTTTGTTTCTCTCAGCTGTGGGACACTAGTTGTCTGAACTTTTATTTGTCTTCTTTCCCTCCAGATGGTGTCCTACTCCTCTGTCCTCACAGCTATCAGTAAGGTATGACCATTGCCACTCACAAGCTAGGTAGGGGGCAGGGGGTTAGAGATACGATAGTGACAGAGGGGGCCCCACCTCCTTGACTGCTCTGATCATGTGACCACTGAGGCTGGCCAGGCAGCACATGATGTCTCTGGCTGGCATTGCTATCTTCCATTGGAGGGAGGAGCATCCCGGGAAGTGGGGGCTGGCAATTTAGGAGCCAGTTTCCAATGTTGAAAGAACTCCAAGTCTGAAACCTGAGGTGGGTGGAAAGATGAGCAGGAATCCTGAATGTCCCATCTGCCTCATTTGTGAGACTAGGAGTTGACTGGGGCATTCCGTAGCATCACCACTGTTCTTTCCACAGTTTGATGACTTTTCCCGAGACCTGTGTGTCCAGGCTTTGCTGGATATCATGGACATGTTCTGTGACCGACTGAGGTAATGGCAAGGGTGGGAGGCAGCATTAGCTTAATGTAAAGGAAAAGCCCCGAGTGTATAGACTGAACCCAACTCTAGGTTCCTGCACTTCTTCCAAACTGCTCACCTGCACCCACCCATCCCCATCCTTTTCTATTTATTTCCTTAGGACAAAAATGCTGCTAGATCTGGAGTAGCGCATTTGAAATCTTTTCCAGTGGAAGCCGATGGGGCTGTTTTCCCTGAGACTTTGCTAGCTTTCCAACTCTCTTCTCTAGTAGGGGAGTTCCAGGCACTCTGGGGAACATAGGTGTGGGTCAGATTTCAGCCTTTGGAGCAGAGACTGATTTTGCATCCTTTCCCGGTAGCTGTCATGGCAAAGCAGAGGAGTGTATCGGGCTGTGCCGGGCCCTTCTCAGCGCCCTCCACTGGCTGCTGCGCTGCACCGCAGCCTCTGCGGAGCGGCTCCAGGAGGGGCTGGAGGCTGGCACTCCAGCCGCTGGGGAGAAGCAGCTTGCCATGTGCCTGCAGCGCCTGGAGAAGACCCTCAGCAGCACCAAGAACCGGGCCCTGCTCCACATCGCCAAACTTGAGGAGGCCTGTATGTCCCCTAGTTCCCCTGAGTCCCTCCTGCCACTTCTCCCATAGTCAGTTCTTTAATTGAGAGGGGAGAGGCAGGATGGCATCCCACTTTTTTCCAGGAGGATCTGAAATCATCCCACTTCCTTTTTTTTCTCCCCATAAGCATTGCATACATCCCAGGGACTTGGGCAGGGTGGCACCCGAGCCAATCAACCAACAGGTATTTACTGAGCATTATTGTATGCCCAGCACTGTGCCAGGTGCTGGGGGCGGGGGGCGGGGGGCTTCTGAAGCAGCATGTGGCAGGGTCCCTGCCCTCAACCAGCATACATGCTAGTGGGGAGCAAGACTAGTATGTAATATATATGGAAAAAATTAGAGGACAAGACAAGCACACCATCCATCCTTGTGTTTGTCTCCCTGTTACTGATCATCTGAAAAAAAATGTCTCTTGTGTTTGAACATTGCCTAAAACCCCTTTAAACACTAGACCTGTCAGCTGTCAGGCCTGCTGTGCCATGCACCCCTTGACTCAAGTGCACATGTTGAATATTGGAACCCTCTGGAGCCTGAGGTCAGACAGATCACCTAGTGGGGGGGAAGATTCTGGTATTCTGGGCATGGGCCTAAAGGCCACAATCTTGCTGTGGCTTCGAACCACCTAAGGATCTCTTGTTCTCCCCACAATGAGAATGCTGGAATGGGTTACCCCCAGGTCTTCAGGACCAGGTCAAAGAACTTGTTATAGGATTACTATATTTATTACTTCTCAAAATATGGTTTATTGCCTCTGAAAAGTCCAGAAAGGTGACCACTATGTAAAAATGGGCTATGACAGTTTCTTATCTATCTTGAGCACTCAACGAATGTTTGTTGGCTGAAAAATGAATGGATATTTAACTTAATTTTAATGGATCTCAGGTCATATTTTTTTTGGTTTTTCTCCCGTGTGCTACATGGAGGTTAATGGGCTAGTTGGTGCCAGTATTCATCATTCGACCCTCTGGAATTGTAACTAGGATAAGTGACTTATATTTAAGTGCTAAATCATGCGGTATAGACCATGAGTTCAGGCATTTAGGAGGAGAGATCCATGGGTTGGACCAGTTGGGTAAGTTGGGGCTTGAACAGAGACTTGAAGGATAGTGAGAGTTGGAGGGTGAAGATGAATAGGAGGGGCATTTTAGAAGGGAGAGCAGCTAGAGCAGAGGCCCAGACGGAAGGCTGTGGAGGAGTCCAGCTTGACTAGGGTGGAAAGTGATGGCCACTTGCAAGGGCAGCTCACTCCAGAAGTGATTTGTGGCTGCCTCCCTATTTGGGCTGCTGGGTTCCACCACCCCACCTCCCAGACCCTGCCTCTACCACTGCCTGTGTTAGGACACACTTGGTCTCTAAAGTCAGCTGTACGCATCCCCTAGAAGTCAGGCCTCTGGGAATAGTTTCTAGGGGCTTCACTGTTGGCGTGTACCCCCCTCTATAGAAACAGTGCATGCTGCCCCCAGGCCCTCAGTCTTCATGTCACCTTTAAGGGAAGCCTCTCTGCTTGGTTTCGTGGGCTCAGGGGGTGCCAAAGGCCAGGAGTTAGGGGCCAGTCTCTCACTCTACTCTGTTTCCCATCAGTTTCTGCATTTCCTTTTTTCCACCAGCCTCCTGGACAGCCATTGAGCATTCTCTCTTGAAGCTTGGAGAGATCCTGGCCAATCTCAGCAACCCCCAGCTCCGGAGCCAGGCTGAGAAGTGTGGCACACTCATTAGGAGGTACCCGGCTCCCAAGGCGATTGGGGTGAAGGGAGAGGTGAAAGGCCCTAGGTGGGGATGGGATCATGTGGCACCTGGCCCTGACCTTTCTGCTCTCACCGTCTCTCCAACTCTTTCTAGCTCACCAAACACTGTTCCCCATATATCTGTCCCCTCAGCATTCCCACCATGCTGTCTGTGCACTCTGAGCAGCCACACAAAACTGGCTTCCCCACCGTCCACGCACTGGTCCTGCTTGAGGGCACCATGAACCTAACAGGCGAGACACAGCCCCTGGTGGAACAGCTCATGATGGTGAAACGCATGCAGGTGGGAGGGCCAGAGTTGCTTCTCTGTCCCCAAGACAGCCGACCATTTGGAGGCAGGAGGGAGGACTCTTCTAGTCTTTCTAGGAGAAACAGGGTTTCTCCTATTCGTGGTGGAAAGTGGATCCCAGGCCCACATGGTTCGGCCATCTCACCTGATGTCCTAGTTCTCACATTGAGAGTGGGGAGAAGTGTCTGCTTCATAGTCTCTGACAAAGCTTGATCCCTAGGGGCCTGCAGAAGATGAAGGGTGGATGGGGCACCCCTTATGCCTCACCCTTGGGTCTTCCCACAGCATATCCCCACCCCGCTTTTTGTCCTGGAGATCTGGAAAGCTTGCCTTGTGGGGCTCATCGAGTCTCCTGAGGGTACAGAAGAGCTCAAGTGGACAGCTTTCACTTTCCTCAAGGTACCTGGGACATGAGAGCAGCAGAGAGCAGTTTAGGAATGGTTCTCAGGAAAAGCAATGTCACTCTGGACCTTTGCCCCATGTTTCTCCCTGCTGGCGTCATGCCCAGGCTGCCAGATCCCCCAGCGCAAGTTTCCATCGATTATTTTGTCCAAAAGTCCCAGGGCCGTATTTAGTCCACTTGGCAGGCCTCTGCTGTTTTTGATCACACAGGTGCTGTTTAGCTCAGTTGTTATCCAGATTGGTGCAGGGCAGTTATGGGAGCCAGGGAAGTAGGCCCCAGGCTTTGAAGCGGGGTCCCTGTGTCCTGTAGGCTGAGGGCACCAGGTGCTTGAGTACCTGTCAGCTTTCTGATTTGGCTCTAAGGATGCTTTCACTTCCAGGGCAAATGTTCCTATCTCTCTGCCCAGAGCAGGGAGCTGGAGGGGATGCCTTTAGTTCTGGGTGAAAGAGAAGAACTGTGCTTCCTGTTTTTTCTCCTCTAGATTCCACAGGTTTTGGTGAAATTGAAGAAATATTCTCATGGGGACAAGGTGAGTTGAAGAAATGAGATGGGGCAGGGCATGGTAGCAGATGAATTCTTGTTTCCGCCCTGGAGAAACAAGGGTAAAGGAGGGGTCATGTAGGCCCTAGCTGGGCAGTTGTGCAGTCTTGTGCCTAGAGGAAGGGAAGCAGGTGTGTGTACCTGAGCATCTGCGGGCATCATGCACAGGCACCCAGTCTCCAGACAGAAGGCAGCCCAGCTGTTCAGGAGGCAAGGTTGCCTGAGAAGATCAGGGCCAAGGTGGCCATGCAGAGAGCAGTGGTGCCCCATACTTATCCCCATCTAGTCACTGGAAGTCATTGGGTCAGCACGGCCAATTTGTAGGTGTTTATATCCATAGATGAATGTCCTTATGAGCCCGCATTGCAGTTGGGGGTGTGGAGGAGAACATAGAAACCAGATGGTAGTTTCTGGCTCTTTATAGGACTTTACCGAAGATGTCAATTGTGCTTTTGAGTTCCTGCTGAAGCTCACACCCTTGCTGGACAAAGCTGACCAGCGCTGCAAGTACGAACTCCCCTGCTCACCCTCCCCACTCTACTGGAAGGTGTTCTGGGCTCTTCCACTGCTCTTCTGTGCCAGATAAACCTCAAGGGACTGTCTCCTTGTTCACTGTCCTTGGCAGGAGCAGGAGGCAACAGCCTCGTAGTGGCCAAGTGCCCGAGC
This sequence comes from Pteropus vampyrus, assembly GCF_000151845.1. Taxonomy (NCBI): domain Eukaryota; kingdom Metazoa; phylum Chordata; class Mammalia; order Chiroptera; family Pteropodidae; genus Pteropus; species Pteropus vampyrus. The sequence goes on along the minus strand of NW_011889284.1, from coordinate 352,607 downwards.
CCCTCTACCCTCTACCTTCCGTCTGGCGCTCCAAACAGTCATCATCCTAAAGGAGGGAGGATACTGGGCCGGGACCCATTGCTCTTGGTCTGTGCCCAGTCCCCTCATCATCTTTTTCCCTCACAGCTGTGACTTTACAGACTTCCTACTCCAAGAATGTAGAAAGCAAGGGCTTCTGTCTGAAGCCAGTGTGAACAACCTTATGGCCAAGCGGTAAGTGTAAGCCCCCTAGGACCAGTTCAGGGACCCTTTGCCCTCCCTCTCTTGTGTCCAGACTGGGCTGCTGGGTGCCTTTTCCTCTCCCGTGTAGAGTTTAGGTTGCAGGTGACTGGCACCAGGCCTAGGATTACCAGGAATAGGAAACACTGATTTCTGTAGACCAGGGTTTTGCTCTGTTAGATTCTGCACTCTTAACTCTCAGCCTCCTTTGTGATCAAAGCCAAAGTTATAAATCTTCCTTCGATTTTAAACTTTCAAAATAGATGTAATAACCAATGACAAACTGAAGCAATTGCAATATTGGATACACTTTCATAAACGTCACCCTGACATCAAAGGTTCTTATGTGCCTCCTACCTTCACTGTGCTCTGCTTCTAGGGAGCATATCAAGAATTAACCTTTATTCCTCTTCTCTTGGCCTACTGGTTATGGCCACAGTGCAGTAGACCGGGAGCATGCACCCCAGCCAAAAGCAGGAGAAAACGCCAACATTCAGCCCAATCCTGGGCTGATCCTCCGCGCGGAGCCCACTGTCACTAACATCCTCAAGGTGAGTGGGCCCTTCCTTCACCACCAGGATCATCTCTTCCCGCTTTCTAATTTTCCCTCTATTTCCAGATAAATAAGCGAGGCTATACACCTCTCTCTCTGCTGGCTTTTATGCATAGTTACTTTGGAAATAGAGAAAAGGGGAAGGCAAGGGAAGCCAGCATGGAAAACTAATGTTTGTTTAGCATCACTTGTAAGCCAGGCACTGTGGTAGGTGCTTTCACTTAGATTGTCTCATGTGGAAACAATGGAGACTCGTAGCAGTGACATTGCCCACCTCAACCTCAACCCCAGCCCCAACTCCATCATCCCAATTTAGTTGAGAGGAATGGATCGGAGAGCAAGGATAGATTTTAGGAACTGTTTTTCGGATTGGAATCAGAAAGACATAGATTAAATTGCAGGTCACGGTGTACTATTTAATGGAGACAGAGAGACTGTGGCTAGGCTGTATCTGGGGGGGTCTTCAGTGTTCTTCAGGACTTGATTTCCTGTCGTGTCCCCAGACGATGGATGCAGACCACTCCAAGTCCCCAGAGGGGCTGCTGGGGGTCCTGGGCCACATGCTCTCTGGGAAGAGTCTGGATTTGTTGCTGGCTGCAGCTGCAGCCACTGGGAAGCTTAAGTCCTTCGCTCGGAAATTCATCAAGTAAGGAAGGCTGAGCTCTCGACCGGGGTGGGGAGGTGTCCCTGAAGGAGGAATTAACAGGATAGGGATGAGCCCTGGGGTCTAGATCTCTCCATACATACCCAGGCCAAAGCAGAGCATCCCAGCTGGAGATTCTGGGAGGGGCCCAGTTGTTTGGACATGAAGCCTCTTTTCAGCTGAGGATAAAGTGAAGGCATTTGAGGAGGTAACAAGACATTAAACAGTTGGTGTGGAGGGATTTGGTGTGTGTCCAGTTATTAATCATGGCCTCTCAAATTCTGTTGACTTTTTTTGGTTGACCTGGAATTGGATATGTAGAATATTGTTCTATTCAGCAAGCCATCTTCTAGGCCTTGGAAATCTTTTAAAAATAAGTAAGAGGTCTTTGTTCTGTAGCCATGGTGTTCATTTTAAGTTTAACATGTAATTCCGACTCTACTGCCTCTCCGAGTGGGTGTTATCACCCTGACCCAGCTGTTGCTCAGCCCTTGCCCTGATTGATGTGACTTGTTTCCATTCCTTCCACAGTTTGAATGAATTCACGACACACGGCAGTGAAGAAAGCAGTAAGTCAACTCTGCAATTCCCCAGGCCTGGTCGACACTGAAAGAGGGGTGTGGAGGGAGAGCTCGGGATGGAAAAGGGTGCCTTCGCTCATCCTGGGAGGCTGTTTTCTCCCCTGAGCAATGACTGATGAAGCTTTTGGGGACACTTGAGAGAGGGCAATGCTGGGGAAAGGCTTTCTCTGTAACCACCCCTTTGTCACTCTCTCTTCTCCTTATGATTTGGTTGGATATTGGCAGGCGGGGAGGATTGAAGGAAGGTATCAGGAGTCTTTGATTCCAAGGAAGGGATGATGTCCCAGTTGAGACTCAAGAAAAGGATTCTGAGCCTCAGAGCTTTGAAAGAGCCACTTGGTTTCTGACCTTCCTTGAGGTGAATCCTGATCCCCTCCCAACCCAGACAAGGGCATCAGGCCCCTGCTCTAGCTGCGGGCTCAGCCTTTTCATTCTTCACAGCCAAAGCAGCCCCAGTTCGAGCCTTACTCTTTGACATCTCCTTCCTTATGCTGTGCCATGTGGCCCAGACCTATGGCTCAGAGGTGAGTGAAAGGAGAGCAGGGGGATTAGGGGCACTAAATGGGCGGAGCAAAGGGGAAGAAAGCAACCAGTATCTCTCCACACCTCACCCCCTACCCCCTTTCAGTCACCCAAGTCCATTACTTGTGCAGCTATAGAAATCAGGTGCCCACCCAGGAGAAGTCAATAGCTGTCCCCCTGGTCACATCCCTAATCCTTCAGTGCCACACTCACACTAACCACTAGGTGGCAGCATAGCCCTCGTCATTCTCATTTAGACCAATTTATCCCCACTTTTTCAGGCTAGGAAGGGAAAAGCAGTGGGGGCAGGAAACTGAGGTGCAGGGTGCTGTGCTATCCTTTCTCGGCTGGTTACCCTTCCTCCTTTTTTTTCCAGGTGATTATGTCCGAATCAAGCACAGGAGCAGAGGTGCCCTTCTTTGAGACCTGGATACAGACATGCATGCCCGAGGAGGGAAAAATCCTGAACCCTGACCACCCCTGCTTCCGGCCTGACTCCACCAAAGTGGAGTCTCTAGTGGCCCTCCTCAACAACTCCTCCGAGATGAAGCTGGTGTCAGTGGCCTGGGCTCCTACTCCAAGGGTGGTGGTGGGGACAGCACCAAGTCCCTCTCAACCCGTTTCATGCTCCCCTGTGGTGATTTTTCTCCTGCCTTCGCCCCCTTGCAGTCAGATGAATTGGCACGAAGCCTGTCTCAGCATTTCAGCGGCCATCTTGGAAATCCTCAATGCCTGGGAGAATGGCGTACTGGCTTTCGAGTCCATCCAGGTAGCCCCACCTTTCCAGCAACCTTCTCTTTTCCTACCCAGGTAAAGGGAAGATCAAACTCGTGGTGAAAAGAGGTGTGGAATGTGGCCCAGGACTCCACCTGCTACACTTAGCTGCCCTCAGAAGATGGGGATAGTGATAGCCAGGGGACGGGAGATAGTGGCCCCAGTCACTGCTTTTCCCTCTCTCAGAAAATCACAGATAATATCAAGGGAAAGGTGTGCAGTCTGGCGGTGTGTGCTGTGGCTTGGCTTGTGGCCCACGTGCGGATGCTGGGACTGGATGAGCGTGAGAAGTCGCTGCAGATGATACGCCAGCTGGCAGGGCCACTGTATAGTGAGAACACCCTGCAGTTCTACAATGAGAGGTCAGTCACCCGGCCCCTCCCTTCTGGAACCCCACAGGTCTGTCGTGAGAGGTCGGCACCTCCAGCAACCAGTATTTCCCTCGTCTTTCACCTTCCTGAACATGCTGCTCACTTGCTCACTCACTTACTCACTCACATTCTTATTCACATATTCACTCGCTGACTCAGTAACAGTTAGTGTGTATCTCTGTGCCGGGAGTGTTTCTAATCCAGGATCTGCGTGTCCCATAATACAGACCCCAAACAAACCCTCAGGGAGGTCCAGTTCTGTAGAACTAGCTTGCCAGAAGAACAAAGTGATTATCCTAGTGTGTCACTGTCTAGGAACTATGAGCCTGTCTGTAGATTTTGTAGGCTTTGGACCTACCCACCCCACCTTACATACCCTTACATCCTACCTGACTATCTTTTGTGACATTTTTCTGCCTTGGCTTTTCAGGGGCTTGGAGAACCTCCCTGGTGACTTTAGCAATGTTGAGTTCAGTGGTATTGGTTCATTTACCCATTCAGTAGCTTTTTTTTTTTTTTACTTGTGGTAAAAAAATTCATAACACAATTTTCCATCTTAACTATTTTTAAGTGTACAGTTCAGTAATGTTAAGTACATTTACATTTTTATGAAACATCTTCAGAATTTTCATCTTGGAAATCTGAAACTCTGTACCTATTAAGCAACAATTCACCTGTTTCTCCCTCCCCCCAGCTTCTCATAACTTTCATTCTGCTTTTTATTCTTATGAATCTGACTATCTTAGGTGCCCTATGTAGGTGATATTATACAGTATTTGTCTTTTAGTGATTAGCATATTTCTTTTCATATATGTCCAAGGTTCATCCGTGTCATAGCACAGAATTTCCTTCCTTTTTAAGGCTGAATAATATTCTGTTGTATGTATATGGCATGTTCTGCTTATTCATTTATCAGTCAGTGGACACAGGGGCGTCTGCCATCTCTTGGCTGTTGTGAATAGTGCTGCCATTAACATGGCTATGAACCAACTGGTGAGTTGTGAGTGATGACTCACAAGGTAGCCACTAGGATTTCTTAGAAGGGAGAAGTGGAAGATTGAGCTGAAATGAGGGTGAGGAGGATCCATGAAATCTCATCTCCTCTTTTTCTCTTGCCTCCTTTCTTTCTTTCCTCATCATCTGCCTCCCAACGAGTAATGGAGTGTTTCCTTTCCATTCTAAGTACCCCGATTCCTATCTGGGTGGGGAGTAGTGGGAAATCTGTGTCTTCACCATGTAGGTGGAAAAAGTGGCTCAGAAAGTCACAGTGACTTTCCCAGAGCCACCTAGCATTCCAGGAGCAGTTGGCACCCAGACTTAGGTCTGTATTCACGGTCGAGGACTCTTCATGAGAAAATCCCTGGATATACATTTATGTTTTCCCAGCTACAGAGGGCCAGGAAGAGGCCTATGGGGAAGACTTTGGGCCCCTGTCCTGGAAGTAACAGTTTACTTTGGGAGGAGGCCAAGGCTGGGCGGGGACACCCCTCAAGCACTCAGCCCAGAGGGAAGTGATTGTATTTATTTATGTCAGGATTGGCAGGGCTAGGCCTGGGGGATGGCAGAAGATGGAGAGAGAAAATATGAATATATTGCTGGAGTAACCGGGGGGGAGGAGAGCTCCCCCGCAGTAGGCTTTGTGTCCAGCAGGTGAGAGTACTGCCAGGAGCAGAACTGGTAGAGTCAGGTCTGCTAGGGGTTTGCGGATTCCTCTTGTCTCCTTCCTCAGCATAGAATGGGGTTAATTCCCCAGAAATATTTCCGTAATCCAAGTCCTGGGAAAAGTCTGGCCTAGATATTTTTTCCTCTCTCCAGCCTGGCTCTTGAACCCAGTGTTGCCTGAGCTTCAGGTCCTCTTCCCCCTCCCCCAGGGTGGTGATCATGAGCTCGATCCTGGAGCATATGTGTGCTGACGTGCTGCAGCAGACAGCTACACAGATCAAGTTCCCATCCCCGGGCATGGACACAATGCCCTACTGGAACCTGCTACCCCCTAAGCGGCCCATCAAGGAGGTGCTAACAGACATATTTGCCAAGGTGCTGGAGAAGGGATGGGTGGACAGTCGCTCTATCCACATCTTTGACACCTTGCTGCACATGGGAGGCGTCTACTGGTTCTGCAACAACCTAATTAAGGTACCCGGGGTGGGTGGGTGAGAGCCAGAACCATGGGCTGAGAGAGCAGGTATCTCAGGCTCCAGGAGACATCTGAGAAAATACCCTATAGGATGAAACTCAGTCCCATCCTCTGACTTCCCAGCACTCAGCCTGGTCAGCCAGGCCTCTCTGAGAGGCCTCTTAAATGCTGCGAGAAGATTCCTAGGAATACAGAGGCTGGTCCTGGCCTGGAAAGTTCCTGGACTCTGAGGGGAGCTGCCTCCTCAGGTAGCTCTGGCCAGAGGCTCTGAGGCAGAGGGAAGGCTGGAGCAGCAGCTGGGGTTCCCTGCGTACCTTCCCGGAGAGCCGGGCTGGAGTGGCAGGGATGTCAGAGCGCCACAGTCAGGGCCCCTAGTTCCTAAATCCCCTCTCACCTGCCCATCTAGGAGCTGTTAAAGGAGACGCGGAAGGAGCACACTCTGCGGGCAGTGGAGCTGCTCTACTCCATCTTCTGCCTGGACATGCAGCAGGTGACACTGGTCCTGCTGGGCCACATCCTGCCTGGCCTGCTCACCGACTCTTCCAAGTGGCACAGCCTCATGGACCCCCCTGGGACTGCTCTCGCCAAGTAGGATTCTCTATAGAGCCTCAAGTGCCTGCAGCCCCAAGTTGGGTGCCCTTACCTGGGGTCACCTAGGGAAGCTGGGCTGTGCGGAGGCCCTGTCAGATGGGGCCTGATCACCATTGGCACAGAAACCCCCTTTGGGGCCCCTCTGATTTTACTTCTTTTCCTGGAACCCTTTGCCAGGTTGGCCGTCTGGTGTGCCCTAAGTTCCTATTCCTCCCACAAGGGTCAGGCGTCCTCCCGCCAAAAGAAGAGACACCGTGAAGACATTGAGGTAGGGGACTCCTCTGTTCGCTTGTTCATATGTTTGTGCAGCAGACATTTCCTGAGCCCTTTCTGGTAAGAGGCTCCTTCCCAGGCAAAGGTAGTTAGGCACCTCCCTGCCCCTGGGTAGCCTGTTAGTCACTCGTCTGCAGGGTTAACTGTGTGAGTGGATCTCGCGAGGCTTGTTGAAGGGGGTGAGGAGAGGGACTGAGACGCAGAGGGAAGACAACCGCGCTGAAGATGCTGACTGAGGCCTGTATGGACTTGGCACTTCCCCACTCCCATCTGCGCTCAGTCCTCTTACCCGATACGGGAATTTGGGGGATCGAGGAATGGGTGATCACGAGTCTCCTGCCCTCCAGGATTATTTCAGCCTCTTCCCCTTGGATGACATGCAGCCCTCGAAGCTGATGCGACTTCTGAGCTCCAATGAGGAAGACGCCAGCAGTCCCAGTGAGTGGGGCGGGCTGCTCCCTTCCTTGGAAACTCCGGCCTCAGTTATTTAGCACTGGTCGGCAGCTGTGGGCATCCTTGTTGGCCAGTCAGAGAGAGTGTGGCAGTTTGTCCCATTTTGTTCCCTGTAGGCTAGTGCTCTGTACCCCTGGAAGGACCAAAGGTTACTATGAGTCTGCCCCTCAGGGTTGAGGGTCCTTTGCCTGGATCCAGTCCCAGCCTGGGGCACACTGCTGGCCCTTCCCAACCCCTTACTTACCCCGAGGTGGAGGCAATGATAGGCTACCCAAGGGAGTTCATTGCCTTGGGCACAGTCTGTGCTGTTGACTCACCAGCTCTGACTTCCCTTCCCCTGAAACAGGCCCTGAGGCTTGGAGCAGGCCTGGGCTGGGACTTGGGCCTGCTCCCCACTCTTCCTGCCTGAAGAGCACCCCCCGTCCCCTACCCAACTTCCCTAGATGTTGTTACCTCTTTTTTCCAAGGGCTCCTGTGGCATTTAATTTTTCCTGTTTCTAGAGATTTCTTCTGAGCCTGGAAGTTTCTCTGAGGCCTTTTTAATTACTAGGGAACCAGCTCTGTGCTTGAGCAGAGGAAAGGTGCTGGGTCTGCCGCCCACAAACCCTGTGACCTTTGGCTAGGTACTTAACAAATCCGAGTTCTTGTTTTCTTCATCCATAAAGTGGACATGTGAGGATTAAACAGCTTAGTCCATGTACAGCCCCCAGATGGGCACCTGGCGCCGCTCGCCAGTGTGTGTTCTCTCTCACCTCCCTATGGGGATCTCTGCATTCTGGCTCCTCTGTGACTCTGGATCCAAGGACCTTCCCTGGGCAGGCGCTTCACACCTGATGGGCCAGGGCTTCCCTGGGAAAGGTGGTTTGAATAGAGGAGGCTGTTTCCTTAGTGCTCCCTCCGTTTGGCCCCACAGCTGACCGGTCCATGAGCAGCTCCTTGTCGGCCTCCCAGCTCCACACTGTTAACATGAGAGACCCACTGAACCGAGTCCTGGGTGAGTCCTCCCACCCCCACCCCTGAAACGGCAGCTAAGGCCTCACCAGCTGGCAGCGGGCCTCCTGCTGCCCTCTGCCACCTCTGCCACATCTCCCCACCCGTGTCCTCCATCTCACCTACTTGCTGGCTCTCCTGTCTTCCTCAGGCTCCCATTTAGCACCTCTTCTGACTCACCTCCAGTTTTCCTTTTACATTTCCTCTATTTGACAGCCCCAGGTTGGGGGGCATTCTTAGTACTTGCTTTTTCCTTTTCAGTCCCTCCTCCCAGAGTCTAACCTCTTCTCAGACCTTCTCATGGAATTCTTCTCATTCTCCCCCCATCCCACACAGCCAACTTGTTCCTGCTCATTTCCTCCATCCTGGGGTCTCGAACTGCCGGCCCCCACACCCAGTTTGTGCAGTGGTTCATGGAAGAGTGTGTGGACTGCCTGGAGCAGGGCAGCCGAGGCAGCATCCTGCAGTTCATGCCCTTTACCACGGTGAGTGCTTCTCGTCAGGAGAAGGCTAGCCTCACCTGCTAGAGCAGAGGGAGTCAGCATGTTTTAGCAGAGCTGAGAGTTTAGCATCTAGCCCTCAGAGCAGGGAGGGGGCCCCCTTCTTCCCACGACATCGCACCCACCACGAGGTAGCCCCAGTGAGCAGCTGTCTGTCTGTGGCAGGTATCGGAACTGGTGAAGGTGTCAGCCATGTCCAGCCCCAAGGTGGTTCTGGCCATCACGGACCTCAGCCTGCCGCTGGGCCGCCAGGTGGCTGCCAAAGCCATTGCTGCACTCTGAGGGGTCAGGAGTGGCCGCAGGGGCCCTCTGGGAGGGTCTCGGCCGCAGGCACTTCAAGAGAGAACAACGAGGGAAGATGAGACATCATTGCTCATATCCACATGATGTAAGAGCCCTTTGTTAGTTTCCAGATCTTTCCCCTGTCCCTGACTTCTAACCTTTAAGACGTCTCTCAGTCTCTCTCTTTCATAATTTCCTCTCCCTACTGCCAGTACCTGAAGCGTGTGAGCAGCCCGATTCCGTTGCTCAGGGCAGTCTCGCCACCACACCCCCTCCCGTGCACCTGCCCTCTTCCAAGAGTAGATTTACCTCTGAGGAACTTTACAGATACAGAGTGTGTATATGTGTGTATATGTACGTTTTATTTTTTGTAATATATGAGGGAAGTTCACCTCAGCTCACTTGTAAATAAAGACCTTTGTGTATCCCTTTGTAAGTGCTGCCATGCTTGTGTCCGACGGGGGTGAGAACAGTGTCTTGGAATCTCATTTGCCGTGGCCGGGGAAGAGGCTCATCTTGTGCTTGAGAAGGGATAGAGATGGGCAGAGGCCTGGCCTCAGGGTCCATGTCCGTCCCCTCAGTAGGGGCAGGGAGGGCGATGGGAGCAGTTTCCCTTCCTCAGTCCCGATTTGGGAGATAAGGAGTCAGCACCAGCCTGTTGTCTGCCCCCACCCCCATGTTAGACCTACACTAGAAAGGGTGAGGTTTTGGCTAAAGGCCCCACTGGCGTTGGGGTAGGGTGTCCTGTTCTTCTGATGTTTCCTAACCCCCAAACCCACCCAGAGTCTGACTAGCCTGGAGTTTGATCTGTCTCCCAGAAGAGCACTGGGGGCATTGAGGAGCAGGAGCCCTGTTTAACCCAGCCTGGCCTGCCCTGCAGGTCTCCAAGCCTGATTTCCTCGTGGCTGGCCTGAGAGAGATGACCCTGAGCCAGACACCTAGGAATTGCAGCCTGGCTCAGCCAGACCCTGCTTTCCAGGGAGCCACGTGGGGAAGGAATTGAGAGGTGATGAGAATGGGGTAAGCCTTGGGAGGGGGAACGGGACCGGTTGGCCATCTGGACTTCCCTGGGTCTGGGGGCGGCACCTGGGAACCACAACTATATTGAGCTGAGAGCACAGAGAGGTATTCCTCGGGCCTGAGGTGTGAAGCAGCCCCTCCAGGCTCCACACCTCACCCCCTCCCTATCTGTGAGCTCAGCCTCTTCAGCCCACGCGCTGAGACAAACAGGATAGTGGCCGGCTGGCATGAGGCTGCTCCCTGCTGGATCAGAGGCAGAGCTGGACAGGGGAGAGAAGTGTAGAGCTTGGAATTTGAGTCCCAACCCAAGTTTTCACCTTGACTCAGTTTCCTAATCTGTACAAGGCACTTCCTGATTCTATCTTCGTGGGCACCTGTGAGTGTGGATGGGCTAGAGAGTTCATGGAAGTTGGTAAACCGACCAGCCCTATGCAAACACTAAGTGCTCTCTTGCTTCAGGCCAGTGTCTACCTTTGTCTGGACGGTTAAGGATCTCCCCCAAACCCACACACTCTCCTCTCCTGGTACCAGTAGTCCATTTGCCTTCTGTCTTTCCCTCTAGACTATGGCTCCGTGAGGGCAGGATCATGCCTGCTTTGTTCACCAGGATATCCCTAGCACTTAGCCCAGTGTCTGCACAGAGTAGGTGCAAGATAAACACATGCTAAAGGAATGAACATTTATGAGCCTGCTTCCTCCCTGCACCTCCTCTTCCCTGCCCTCTGCCTTTGACTAACTCCCTGCCCCCCAACCCCTGGCCAGGTACCAGCTGGATTCAAGAAGGAGGAAAGACATTTATTGGAGACAAACACTTTATTATGAAGCTTGGCTACAATGAGAAAGTGGGGGCAGAAGTGGAGAGTGAACAGTTGAACTTCCCTCTCACACACCCTTTCACATAATCCTCCCTCATCTTTTCCCGCCCACATTCCCAGTCCCTGTCCAGCAAGGCAGATACACGACCATCTGCCCAGCCCTAAGCAGTCAGAATTCTGACCCTGGTGGGAGTGGGGCTTTCACCACAAGCCAGTGGGTGACTCTTAGGGCATCCAGAAAAACAAGAGATGTCAGTGATTCCTTGGCTCCCAGGGGTGTTAAAACATGCTCCCAAAAAAGGTTAAAGAGAAAAATTCCCCAATGAATTTGTGGGACCCCAAGGTCAAGCCTCCCAACTCTGGCTGCCTCTGCTGGGCTTCATGACTGTGGGGAGGGGACGTGAGAAAAAGCAAGGCCTGGCCGACCTGACGTGCGAGCCAAGCCGAGGCCAGAGCGAGGGAGGGATAAGAGGACCTAGCTAGGGAACACTGCTGTTTAAATATTAAACAGGACTGTCTTATCTCCCACGTGGGAGACTTCCTGATGCTTCCAAGGGCCCTAAGGTGGGTACCCTCGAGGTTGGGGGTTCACTGCGGCTCTTTCCAGTGCCCAACACAGTCACAGGAGTTAATACTTGGTATTTACCTATCTACCTCCCGGTCCAAGGGACAGGAAGACAGGAGCTTTTTTCCCTGCTACAGGCAGGAAAACGAGACTTGGAAGTGGAGGGAAGGACCCAGGAGTCTGGGGCTCCTTTCCACTCTTTCCTATCTTTAAATATTAGGTTTAAATAAGCATAAATATTAAATAGAGATAAATACACTGAATGGGGAGGTTTTTTGCTCAGGGTTCGGCAAGGTAGCGCAGAACACGGTATGCCAGCTCCAGGAAGCTCTGCAGGTTGGCAGCAACCAGGACACCTCCTGCTCGGCGCTGGAAGGCTGAGGTGAAGATTGGCAGGGTGCCCTGGGTGGCCTGCACGGCAGGGGCCACCCCCAGGTCTTCCATCTGTGGGGGAATAGATGAGATCAGCAATCAGGCCCTGAAGAGTGGGCGTTATCGCAGATGAGGAAATGCAAAGGGCTGATGGGCTGGCTGCGGAAGTTCACACAATTAACAGTGGAGCCAGGAATTGAAACCGGGTCTGTTTTGAGGTTCAGTGATCGGGTTCCTGCCCTCAGCTGTAGGGGAAGGCCAGCAGCAGGAGGGGCCTGGGATGAGGTGGTAGGTCCCTCCGTGCAGCTCCCTGCCCATCCCTGAGAATGCTCCCACCAAAAGAACCCCCTAAAGAACTTGCAGGACTCCCAGACTTGCAGCACGACCTTTAGGGACCAGCTCGGTATAGGCCTCTAAAACTACTGCTCCTAACGAAGCTCACCTGCTGCCAGATGTTGGTGGCAAGGTCGGTGATGTCCAGATGCAGCATGTCCAGGGTGGGAGCTAACTTGGGGGAGATCCCTGCCAGGGCCTGCAGAAAGCCCTGGTAGAGGAAGAGGCCACTGTGGAGTTGTCTCAGGCAGCCCGTCTGCAGGCAATGTAGTAGAAGAGTTAGGAATGCCATCTAAGATGCTCCTCTCAGGGCCCCAGCTGGAGCCTGGAGGTCAGGAGAGCCTTTTAGATCATCCCTCTCCCTCACCACCTTCTTCTCCTCTAGACACTTACCAGCTGCAGGGCCTGGCTGGAGCAGCTGCTCAGGGGAGCCTGGGAAATGCCCAGAGAATGTCCAAGCAGCACCAGCTCCTCAGGGTGGCATAGGTTGTGGGTGGCACACTGGGGACGGGAAGGATTGTGAGTGCAGGGAACTTGATAAGGCCAGGATGCTCCTCCCCTTCTCTGTGGTCTTCTCCTCCTTCCATGTCTTGCCAGGCTTCTCAGCCCCATTCCCTGCTCCACTTGCATCCCGGCCAGACTCTCCAGCACTGTCCCCAAGAGGTTCCCTTCCCCAGGTTACTTCCCAGCCCTCCACAGCTCCACTTCTTTCTTCCGTTTCCCTGTGTCTCTCCTCTCCCATGTCCCTTACCGATGGTGTCCCCTGTCACCCCCCACCCCTGCCCACCGCTCTGGGTCCTCTCTCCTTTAAACCCCCTTTGGCAGCATCCGTGTCCCCTCCCTGTCTCTCGGCCTGCCTCTCTCACTCACCAGCTTCTCCTGCAGCACCACACCATCGGCCTGGATCTTCCTCACTTGCTCTAAGCACTTGAACAGGAAGCTCTGGGGCAGGTTGCTGGCAGGGCCCAAGGGGGTGGCTTCTTGCACTGTCCAAAGTACACTGTGCCAGAGCAGCAACTGCAGGGCTGGGAGCAGATGGGGGTCTCAGGAGACATACTGTCCACTCCCATCTGGGTACCTTTCTGGGGGCTTAGGGGTTCCCAGCCCCTCAGCCACTCCAGCCTCCCTCCCATACCCCAGATAGGCAGGAAACTCCCCCATCCTAGGTTGGGACACTCACCCATCAGCTTCATGGGGCTTGGGGCAGCCAGCTCAGTGGAGGGTCTGGTTGAGTCTGCAGGCTCAGGGCTGTATCAGGGACCAGCTCTGGAGGGCCTTTATACATAAGCCCATGGAGGCCTGGGAGGAAATTACCTGGTGCTCGACTAAGGCTTAGTAATAACTTCCCAGGATTTATGCAAATTTGGTGTCCAGGACAATGCAGGGGGAGGCTGAGACAAAAAGCTGTTTGCGAAAGTTTTGTGAAATTGTGGAATCTCTGATCCTTCTTTGACGTCTTGTCCCCTTCATACTCCCTTCCTCCCCTCAGCCCCACCCAGGCCTGAATTGCCCCAGGGTATTTGAACAGAACCTCTGAACAAAGGCTGAGCCACTGATAAAGCCTTGGAGGCTGGAGTCTGGTCAAACTGATCTGAGAGAGGCAGACCTCCAGGCGCCCCTCCTTCCCTCTTCTGGCAGATCTGTGAGGCAGTCCCCTTTGCCATTCTCCCTTGGGATAATCAAGCTACCTGCTTCCTAGCCCCCCAAATTCTGAGAGGGGAAAAAGCTAGTTGCCCCCATTACAACCCCAAAATCCCAGGAGGCTACCTTCTTGAGTCCCCTCCTGAGGGGCAAGGGATCTGAAATAGGGACATTAGGGTCTTCGTTCTGTCCCCACCCCACACTTTGATGGGCATCGTCCCAGGCTCGTGTCCCTAACTAGTTAGCTGGGAACTCCCCAATCCCCCCCCATGACTCATTTTTTTAAGCCCCTGGAATCCTGGCAGAGACCAGAGGAAACCGGATGTCTGTCCTGAATGAAGCAAGACCCTTGGAGGCTCTTGGTTCACCTGACCTTGCCCTTCCACCTCCTCTTGCACTACCCCTCCCCCACCAGTTTCCTAAGGCTTTGGAGTTGGGGGTCTGGGACATGTGGCTTCGCAGGCCAGGTTCACTGCCAGCCGGATTGTATGTACTGCTCTGAGGTGAGAAGGAAGGAACTGCCTTGGCTTCGAGTCCTAGAGCCATGCAATGTGGACCTTGGATTCTGTTCCAACCCTGGGCCAGATGAGAAAGAGCCTTGTCCAAGGTCATGGGTTGCAGAGTCAGTTACATCCCAGGCCACTGCCTCTGGCCAGAGAGTTTTCCACAGGCTGTGGGCCTGCTCAGGGTAGTCTGACCGACCGCACCCAGGGCTGTCACTTTCTGTCCTTCTTTACAACCAAACGTGCCAAGGAACAGATGCATCTTATTGAGAAGGGTGTCTGACTGGGTGAGGCCATCTCTGGGGCGGGGTTGCCCCCTGGTGGTCACAGCTGGCAAAGACGTCACCTGCCGATCTGTTCACATCCTGCTTCTGGTCCCTCATCATGCAAGGCAGCACATTGGCCCCTCGCTGCACTGATTGAGCTCAGCTGTGTGCCCAGCTCCATGAAGTAGAGGGCTGGGTTTAACAGAACTGTGGGGGACAGGAGATTCACATTCACGAACACATCTCTTCCCCCTCCCCGCTAAAACCTCCAGAGGATGCGGCCTGCCCCAGACATATGCTATGCACTCTCTATACATTATTGAATGCATTTATTTCAATAAGTCAATGAGGAGGGGACTAGAACCATTTCCCTTTCGTAGAAGATGGATCTGACCTTGGAGAGCTTAAGTAACTTGCCAAGGAGCAGAACTAAGGTCTGCCCTGTGCCAAAGTCTTAAATTCTTAACCATAGAATCTCTTAACCAATGTTTGGCCTTCCTCACATGTGACTGGGCCTGTTCTAGACCCAGACATTTATTTTCACCTACAGCCAAGTGTGTCAGAAGTTTGGTTCAGAAAAATAACTTAGTTCTAACAAAGGGAGCCAGAATGGTGAAAAGACTCAAGAACAGGTTTTGTCTGGAAAAGAGAAGGACGGGTTTGTTGTGTGGTCTCAAGGGCTAGAAGTGGGACAGAGAGTGGAGGCCACAGACATTTTTCAGCTCAACAGAAGTAAAGAATTTCCTAATGGTCCGAGGTGTCAGAAGATGGAGTGGGCTGCTTCCAGAGGAAGTGAGCTGCCATCTTGGGAAGTGTTCTGGCATCCACCCATCCCACAGGGAGAAAATCTGAATGTTGGCTGGCAGTTATTGGGCACTTCTTATATGACAGGCATCCCCCATCAAACTTTTGTCATTTCATCCTATCAAACAAGTGGTAGGGTGTGGATTATTCCCATTATAGACAAAGGATAGCCACAGAGAAGGGAAGGGCCTTGCCCAAGATCACAGTTGGAGGCAGAGCCAGGCAGAATTTGCTTCCCAAGCCCCTGTGGTTTCCATTATACTACCTTCCTATTTAGATAGCTATACTTCTTGGCTAATGACTCATTCCAGACTTCTGAGATATATATATATATATATATATTCTATATAGACCAGGTAGAGAGAGCAAGGGCCAGTTACTGGCCATGACACACACAGGCTGAGTTTGACCCAAATGATCTTCTGGCAAAGGCCCGGGCTCCAGAGACTCCTAGTTATTCATTCTTCCAGCTTCTGAAAAGCTTTCCCAGGTATTTCTCAATGGCCAAGACTGGTCAGCAACTTCCTCTCACATTTCCTGTTTTCATCTGGCACGGGGCTTGGAGCATCTTTATACAGGCTCTGGAGTAACTCATTTATTGCAGACTAGGCTCCCAGGCCAAGATATATACATCCTGAGTTAAGAATAGGTTTTTCATTTTTAAATGATTGGGAAAAAAACTAAAGAAATCTTTCATAATATGGAAAATCAATGAAACTGAAACCCTAGCATTTGTAAATAATGTGTTTACATATTGTTTATAGTTGCTTTCAAAAAAGACGAAAGTGAGTAGTTGTTACAGACCATATGGCTCACAAGCCTAAAAAATGTACTATCTGGCCCTTTAAGAAAAGTTTGCAAACTGTGTACACAGTACATGTGTGCAAGGAGACATACGGAGATGTCCTCTGCAGCATGGCGGGCAATAGTTAACAAATGCCCACCAACAGGGGAAT
Source organism: Pteropus vampyrus (assembly GCF_000151845.1). Classification (NCBI taxonomy): domain Eukaryota; kingdom Metazoa; phylum Chordata; class Mammalia; order Chiroptera; family Pteropodidae; genus Pteropus; species Pteropus vampyrus. The sequence continues at coordinate 336,443 of NW_011889284.1, read as the reverse complement.
GGCTAAATAAACTGGTTGTTCATACCGCATATGCCTTCCTGTTTCCCCTCCCCATCCCCAGCATGAAGCTCCACAGGAAAGAATTTTGTTCCTTTTTATTGTATTCTCAGTGCCTGGAACAGTGCCGGGCTTGGGTATCAACATGATTAGACCTCAAAACCAATACTAAGTGAAAAGAGCAAGTTCCATTCATGTAATACATCATTTATAAAGATTTAAAGACTCAAAACAATTCTATATTTTGTTTCTGGAAAGCATTTGAGATGATCCTTGTCATATATCGTCAGTCAGTTTGGCTCAAATGAACTCATAAAACATTCTCAAAAAAAAAAAAAAAACCCAAAAAAAACCCCAGTATATTTTTTAGTAAAACAAACCGGAAGGCTGCCCACTTTGAATTCATCACAGTGGCTGCCTCTGGGGAAGGAGGGGAAAGGCCTGGGAAATGAATAAGATGAGCTTCCAATTTATCTGTAATGTATTTTCTTTGATTAAAACTTACATAACAAAACTTGGAAAGTACATGGGTATTTGTTCTGTTTTGTGTTTCTCTGTAGTTTTAATTATTATTATTTATTTTTTTAATCTCTGTAGTTTTCTAATAAAAAAACAAAACTCCAGGAAAGAAAAACAAGCCAATGGGGATGAATTACAAGAAACTTCCAGAGAGCGACAGAAAAAGTCCATAGACTCAAGGTGAGAGAGAACCAGAAAATCATGGCAAATGACCCAAGTCTGTAACTGGGTATACCCTCTCCGATCCATTACTAACCCAAGAAAGGGTCTGAAGGCACTTGGGGCTATGTGCTGACTTTAAGATTTATAAACAACTGTGAGGTTGGGGATCATTGGGAATAATATTAATTACAATGAAACACATTAAGCAGTTTAGAAAGAGCCTCAGGCAGCTGCACCTGCCCTCTGTATACAAGTACTCTGATCAGACGCTCAAAAAGAAAGTCATTTTTAGAGGTCAGGTAAAGTGGTCAAGGGCCAGGACAGCCATATGGAGGCAAAAACTAACTAACCAGACAACAGAACCAGACAGGCTGGAGGAAAGCAGTGCATGCAGCCTAACAGAACGTGACCTGAACTTGGGCTCACGCAGGCCACGATTCACTTCCCACTTAAGCCTGTCCTGGTGTCCTGGAAGGGCATGCCGGGGTGCTCTCCATTAGTTCTCTGTCCCATCCTTCCTGGAAGGGAATTCAAGATCTATTAAATTTTTGAATTAGCCTGTAAAATGGGAAAAGAATTGGAATCTTTAAAATAAATGAAAAGTTTGGACATTGTAATAAAAGTATCTTCCACAAAGAT
>NW_011889284.1:326056-334331 GCF_000151845.1 Pteropus vampyrus | reverse complement strand
GGGGATCATTGGGAATAATATTAATTACAATGAAACACATTAAGCAGTTTAGAAAGAGCCTCAGGCAGCTGCACCTGCCCTCTGTATACAAGTACCCTTATCAGACGCTCAAAAAGAAAGTCATTTTTAGAGGTCAGGTAAAGTGGTCAAGGGCCAGGACAGCCATGTGGAGGCAAAAACCAACTAACCAGACAACAGAACCAGACAGGCTGGAGGAAAGCAGTGCATGCAGCCTAATAGAACGTGACCTGAACTTGGTCTCACGCAGGCCACGATTCATTTCCCACTTAAGCCTGTCCTGGTGTCCTGGAAGGGCATGCCGGGGTGCTCTCCATTAGTTCTCTGTCCCATCCTTCCTGGAAGGGAATTCAAGATCTATTAAATTTTTGAATTAGCCTGTAAAATGGGAAAAGAATTGGAATCTTTAAAATAAATGAAAAGTTTGGACATTGTAATAAAATATCTTCCACAAAGATCAAAGGGAGAGTCTGGGGGAAAAAAGTGCCATTTTCACAAAGCGAATTTTCAGTCCACGGGTAAGTGTCAGAAGCTTCAAGGAAGTGGGCAATGCCAAATCACTGTGACCAAGGCTGGGTGGAATCAGGAACCAGAGCAAGGCCTGTCTAAAACTCGCCTAAATGGAAATTAGGGATATTGGGTGATGACAACTCACAGTTGGTGATGAACACACAGTGCTCCTTTCTCAACAAACAAGACTTTATTAATCCCACAGTGCTAGGTTCTGTATGAGGCCCTGGGAGGACACAAATGGCTCGGCTCTTTTAAGAACTTACAAACTAGTTGGGAAGATAAGGCTTTCACACCAAGTATCTCCTTAGGAGTATTTGATTAATAAGTGGTCCAGAAGCCAGGTTTAATTGCTATGAAGTAGGAAGTCTGGAGGAAGTTTAGAAAATCAGGAAGTGGGGAGAACCCACAGGAGAGGAATCAGTTAAGGAGAAGCAGAAACCCCCGAGGCATGTTCAGATAACAGAGTTTGGCAGGAAGAGTACATGTACAGCAGTGTCCCAGGTGGCAGCCAGAGAACACAGGAGCAATTCAAATGATCCAACATGGGGAGCCCTGCTGTTGGTGGCTGGGAGACTGAGACCCAGGTAGGTATTTCCCCATCATATGTAGCTGTGGAGTAGGTGAGCTGGGGGCCACAGGGAGCCCCCTCCTGCCTGACCCCAACTCTGCCTAGTGAGGACCCCATCGGCCATCCTGTAAGGGCCAACTGAGCAAAACCCTGCTCTCAACCTGCTGCAGCCTTGCAGAGACCCTTCTCTCCTCTGCAAACCTCACCAGAGGATTGGATCCTTGCCTTTTCTTTGACCCTTTAGAAGTCTAGATTCCTAATATTAGAGTCAGGTCACCGAGTCTAATTCCTGTGACAGATGTGGGAAAGGAGCCTGAGAGGTTTAACGATTTGCCCAATATTCGAGAGCCAGTTAGATATGAAACAGTCCTTTTGATACCGGCTTTGTCTCTTCACCCTGTCCTTGGCTTCCTGGTCATCTTCAGCTGCATCATCTTCAGATTACACCTGAGGCTGGTCCTCCACAATGAGGAAAAAAAACCCTGGGTCTGCCAATATTGCAAGCGTGAAAGCCAAGTATAGTAACTGATGCGCAAAACGCTTTGGAGAACTTTTATTGTTTAAAAATCATAATTGAAGCTTCAAAAAACATACAACCCGACACATGTCCCAGTTCCAGTCCCCTACTCCCTGGAGGAGAGCACAGGGCTTTTCCCTCCCATCTTGCTGCCCACACCACTAGCCAGGACCCTGCCCTGGGGAGGCTGTCTGCCCGCCCTCTTGACCACTGTGTGCTAAATCACCGGCTGGGGAGGGGCCCTGAGGTGAGGTGGGGGTGGCTGGCTCTCTACACCCTTCACCCCGCCCGCCCCCAGCACATATGCAGTCTGTGAGCTGTGTGTGGGATAAAGGGCCAGTTCCCTGGGCATGGGACCCCTGAGGGGAAAGATAAAGAGCCAGTCCCCACTCACCCCACCCCTCCCCAGCCCCCCAGCTCAAGGGAAGCTGTCATCATCATCTTCTGCCATCTCTTTGGCAAACTCCAAGTCTTGCTGCTCTCGCTCACGCCGTTCCTGGGGAAAGAGATGGGGTGAGGGCGGGCCGCTGAAGACTTCAGGATCTCTCACTCAGTGCTTTGCCCAGCCCGCCCTGCCCCCAGGCCGGGGACTGTCAAAGCTTCACAGCTGCCCCAGCCCTTCCAGAAACCTCCCTTCTTCCTTTTCTGTAGGGAAGTTCTATCTTTCAGTTGTGCCCAGAATAGAAGGCAGCTTACCTCTGCAGATTCCAAGTCCTTGTTGTATGATTTGGGAGGAAACCTCATGGCCTGAAGTAGAGTACAGAGAACGGCAAGATGAGGAGGAATACACTTAACACACGATTACTGTCCTCCTTCTGTGTACCAGGCACCAAGATATGATTAAGATATACTATTCACCCTCCAGTTTAGTCTAGTGGGGGAGCCAGGCATGGAGACCAACTATTACAATGCTACATGGTAAATACTAAAAAAAGAGGAGGAGAATCTGGAGATATAAACTACTAACCCTCAGAATGGCAGTGAGGAAGAAAAGGCGGAGGAGTGGACTGGCTGTGGGAGTGGAGAAAAAGCATCCCCGGGCAGAGGACTCAACATGTTAAAAGGCCTGGCGTGAGGTGAGTGATGCCAGCTTTGGGCAGGGGGCGGGGGGGTGGGAGGAGAAGGAAAGGAAGGAGGGAGGAGAGAGCGAGCGGAGCAGTTGTGGGGAGCGAGTCTAGAGACACAAGGGACCAGATCACAAAGGGCCTTGCGTCTCATGGAGCACGGCATTTATCCAGTTTTAAGCAAGGCAGCACTGTCCCTAGTTTCTTGGGTGGGGGAGGAGGAGGAGACCAGGAAAAAATACAGCAGCCAAACAGTACCAGCACCTAACTCAGTGCCTGACCCAGGATAAGGGTTAATGGCCTTTGTGGAACTAGATACCAGCCTTACCTTTTACACAACTTAGACTTCATTAAGTGCCTTAAGACACAATTTTTTCATCTCATAACCCTGAGAAGTAGGCAGGGGAGGTAATATCTCACCATTAACTTCAAAGATGGAGAAAGAGAGGCTCAGAGAAGGCAAATGACTCCAATTTGGAACCAAATCTAGAACCCTAAACTCAGAATCTGTCCGGACTTCCCTGGCAACCAGACCCCTTGAAAGCAACAGAAGGTGCTGTAGTCCCATAAGTAAAGTCCTTTGCCCCCCCCCTGGGGCCCTCTGCCATTTAGTGATTTTATTGAGAAGAGGTGGGAACTGGGCCCCAAACCAAGCCCACCTTTTCCGAAGAACCCACAGGTATGGAGGGCAGGCACACTGCTGTGTACCTGGCCTCTGTAGCCAAGTGCTTCTCACCTTGACAGACATGTTGTGGATGTCTAGGCAGAAGGAGATGCGCTGGTGGAAGGCGAGCTGGGGCTCACGCGTGGAATAGATATCAATCATTTCCTTGGACTGCACGTAGCCCTTCTCATGGTTGATGCTGGCCTCAATGACGCCATCCCGGATGGCCTGCAGGCCCCCAAAGGGAGGAAATGTCACTAGAAAGCCTATCCTTTAAGTCCTAGAACATCTCATCCATCTCTTTCTTACACTCTCACACACTCACTCATGTAACACACTCTCTGGCAACTTCCTGGCTTCACTGCAAGGCTGGCACTCCCTGCAGATTGTGCCAATGCTTTACCCATTCCCCTCCTTAGCCAATCTCCTCCCACTGCCAGCCCCTGAACCTGCCCCACCTTGGCAACAATGAACTCTGCATCCTCTGGGCTATCTAGTTGCAGCTTCTGGGCGATGTCGGCCAGGGAGATTCGGGAATAGGAGAGACTGATCATGCGCACACCTGGGAGAGAAAGGAGTGGTAGGGTGGGCAGAGTGGGCAGACCTTTCACGACTACAGATACCCATAGGGTTGTCCCTGTCCCTTGGAGAAGCCTAGTCCAGGTCCTGCTCCTCCAGCAGCCCCTCAGACTCTGAGCCACACCTGTCTTAATGACGTTGTGCCGCAGTCGGATGATTAGGGTGTAGGTCCCATCTGCTTGAAACTTCTCCCCAAACTGATCCAGGACCTGGTTGAACTTGGCTAGGTTTCCTGTCCTGACAGCTGCAGGGGAAAGAGTGGGATCAGATGATGCAAATGGGCACACACATCAAAGAGGCCAGTGCCGGGGGTCTGGAAGCTCTGGGAGGGGAACTAGCCTTACCTTGGGTCAAAAGGAAGTAGGGCATGAGCGAGCGCTTGAGGGATGGCTGACGGAACTGCAGTCGGTCTGGGATCTCCCCCAGCAACAGCTCCACCACAATAAGAAGCTTGTGCACCTGGCAGAGTGTGACACAGGAACACAGTGGGCAGGGAGTCCCACCGGATGGAAGAAGAGAATGAAATGGGGCTTTGATTCAGTCCGATATACTGGGAAATGAGGACAGTGGCACTGTGATTAGGCCCACAGAGAGAGGAAAAACCCCTGAAGCTGTGCTGGTCAGGAAATCAAGGCTCTGCCTTTGGAGCCAGGTTCTGGGAATCTGACCCTTTGACCACTCAGCCCTAAGCTTCATTTCATCTGGCCAGTCAGCACACACACTGCTCTGAAATGGCAATGCGCTAAAGCACAGGCCAGATGGGCAGGTTCTGTGGCTCACAAATGGTGAGGGAACGGGGCCCAGAGACCTAAGGATTGGAATGTGATTCAACCGAAGATGTTAGTTAGGGAAGTGGATTGATATCAGAGAATAAGAGGTTTACAATGTGTAGAACTAGTTAATCTGAGTAGAGACAGAACCTGAGTGAATGAGCCATATATGGACATAGAAGGATGGCTGGAAAACTGGGGCCTTTCTCCTCCATAAAACCATGAGGTATTTCTGAATAGTGCCTACAATGGCTTCAGCACCAAGCAAGAAAAACCGCAACAGAGGGGATGACACCCAGCAATTAGGGAGCTGTCTACCAAGCAGGAGGGACAGGAACAGAAACAGCTACATCATGTGTAAACAAGTGTCACAAGGGAGGTAAGGGGTTAAAATGGGTGGTGGGTGATCATGCCCATACCTGGGCAAAAACTCTTCAGCCTCCACATACAGCATGAGGATGCTCTGCCCCTAAGAGTAACCTGTGAGTGAGGGGAAACCCGTGGAAACGATAAAAGTCAACATATGCCTAAAGGATTCTGATGAAGTAGAAAAAGGAGGACATTTCAGTCAAGGGAACAAGTTGGAAAAGAGGCAGGCAAATGTGAGGACACACCTTGGGGAGCATGAGGAACTATGAGGAACTATCAGGAGAGATGACTGAGGCCAGTCTGGTGGACTTGCTGTTTTGAATGTCAGGCTGCGTTCTGAGTTTGGAGACAGAATGCTAGTCTTTATTCGCCAGCTAGGAAATGCTGAGCAACCTATTCCTTGGTTTCCTCATCCCTAAGATGGGCATAATAAGAGTAATATCTGCCTGCCTACTCATACTCTACTGGGCAGGCAACAGCAAGCAATGCAAGCTTCCTGGGCGAGGTAAAAATGGGCCTGAAGCTCTGCTTAATCAGACAGTTGTGTGGAAGCTGGGTTGGTAGAGGGGAGAGAGATGGCCAGAAATGTTAGTGGTTCGAACAAGGGCATTGGAGGTATCAGAGAGGAGACGAATACAAAAGACATGGAGGTAAATCAACGGCCGACTCAGTGATGGGGAAGGAGAGGTGAGGAGCAGTCTGAGATGATCCTGAGGCTCCTTTCTCCATTCACTGATTGGTCAAGGGGCACCCACAAGGTTTTGTTTAGGGCAAGCTGAATGGGAAGCATCAGTGAATATCTGTACAGAGAGGTGTGGTGGGAAGTTGGATTTGTAGGTCTAGTGTTCATGAGAAGGGTCAGAATTAATATTATGGGCTGAACTGTGGGCCTCCAAATTCATATTAAAGCCCTAACTCCTAGTACCTCAGAATGTGAATATTTGGAGATAGAGCCTTTGAAGAGGTAATTAAGGTAAAATGAAGTCCTATTGAGTGGGCCCTAATCCAATACGACTGCTGTCCTTATGAGGAGAGATTGGGATACAGACATGCGCAGAGAGAAAACCATCTGAAGATGCTGGAAGAAGATGGCCATGCCAGAAGCCCTCAGAAGAAATCAACTGTGCTGATGCCCTGATCTTGGACTTCTGTCCTTCAGAACTGTGATGAAGTACATTTCTGTTGTTTAAGCCCCCCAGTCTGGGGTACCTTGTTATGGCAGCCCAAGCAGACTAAGACAGTTAGTAATGGACTTTGGTGAAGCATCATGGAGACCAGAGTTGAGCTACAAAGCAAATAAGATCACCCAAGGAGAGAATGTGGATTTTACAACAGATGGATAAGCTTTCGAAGTGTTCTGTTGTGTACTCCACTTTAAACTAGATGTCTCTCTTCACCGACTCCCATTCCCCTCCTTGTTACTGGAAGCTGGCTTTTCTGAGCTCTTTACCTCATTTCTTCCCGTCTCTTCTAAGGCCTTGGCTCAACATCTATTTGCTCAAGTCTCTCTGGGTGGAAAGTTCCCCCAACTCTGCTTCTTTCTCTCTCAAGCAACCATTCCATGTCTTTCCTGCTCCCTCACCAACAGTCTACTCCAGACCTCACTCTAGCTCTCTGTTCCTTCCTGCCACAGGGCTCCACCACAGAAAACTTGGACACCTTATTCATCCGTAGTGAAATCTGTTTTGAAAACACTGCCTTATCACACACCACTTATCCCCAGTATGTGGACATAGTCTATATGTTAATCAGCTATATTTTCAGTGTCTTTTTAGAAAAAACTTTAGCAAATGTCCTATGTTGTAAGCAATCTAACATTCTGCACATGTACTCTGTGTGTCATCTGAAAAGCCATTCCTTTTTGTGATTCTACCCATCCTTCAAAAACCAGATCAAACGTAATTTTTCTCTTTAAGATCTCTTCGAACAAAACCAAACCTTCCTTTCTCTGAACATCTGACCAGAAACAACCAAATCTACTATTACCCTGACCTAATCTTTGTGTATTTTTATCCTGTTCTCTTTCATTGGCACTAGGAAGTGGACGTTGTGTTAAGATGGAAGCAAAGGGTTGTAGTTGGGAAAACTGGGTCAAAATTCTGGGTACCAGGCCCTCAAGCCTGAGTCAATGTTCCTTATCTCCTTGAGAGCAAATACTGTTTCTTATCTTTCTTTTCTACCCCTTACAGTGCCTAATACCAAGGTCAGCACTCAAATACAAAACAAAACTAACAACAACAATAAACAACTCTTGGTGACTAACAGTTCTCAGTGGCCAATCTTTATCTCCAACTGAATTAGCCAGCCTACAGATTTTCTGGGGTCCCTGGTACCTGATGGGCATGTGAGGGACCAGAAAGAGCTGAGATTTATTAACACGATTCATGCCCGTGTCTGAAATGGCTATAAGGAGTGCTGAGGAATCAGAATATTCTAAACGTGTTCACCAAGGAGAATACTCTGAACATAAACCAGCAGAAAACCAGCAGAGGTGCAGGTAGCGTCTGTTTAACGTGCTCTGAGCAATGTTACACACACACAGACGTCTGCTGCAACCTTTTGGATAATAAAGATGAAGGAAGCCTTCCCTGACCCTTACGCAGGGAAACAGAACTAAAGTGTTATCAGATGAGTAAGTGGCAAAGGGATGAGAATTGCTGCTCACAGTCTGTTTGAAGCCGACAGCTGTGTGCTGAGGGGCCTTGCGAAGGGCATTGGTCATTGTTCTCCGGGCCTCTGAGTACTCCAACTGGATGGCTTTGATCCGCCCTGGGTGTGGAGAAGAGGAGAGTGGATCAAGAGAATGGCGCCATCCAAACCCCCTTGCAAAGCAGAGTGCCAAATTCGCCTCTTATGCACCAAGTGCACCAAAATTTTAGAAAGTTTGCAGCAAGAAAGCTTGAGACACCTTCTGACGTGGGGGTTAGGCCCCCCGCTCACCTGTGTAGTAGAGGTACCTTGCCCACTCATTGTTGTTGGCCTGCTCAGGGAACACGGACTTGGACACCAGCTTCTCAGCCTGGTCGTACAAGTTGTAGTGTAGGTAGTTCCGCAGCAGAAGGTTTAGCAGGGTGGCCTGCCCGTCTGCGTCATGCCGAAGGGTGGCTGTCCGGAGCCGTGCATGCAAGAAGCTTCAAGAAGAAAAGAAAAAGTATGTTAAAGGTCTTAAATAATGACTTTTCGAACTGCCTTTAACTTATCCATTCTCTCTTC
>NW_011889284.1:298045-326006 GCF_000151845.1 Pteropus vampyrus | reverse complement strand
GTTGTGTTAAGATGGAAGCAAAGGGTTGTAGTTGGGAAAACTGGGTCAAAATTCTGGGTACCAGGCCCTCAAGCCTGAGTCAATGTTCCTTATCTCCTTGAGAGCAAATACTGTTTCTTATCTTTCTTTTCTACCCCTTACAGTGCCTAATACCAAGGTCAGCACTCAAATACAAAACAAAACTAACAACAACAATAAACAACTCTTGGTGACTAACAGTTCTCAGTGGCCAATCTTTATCTCCAACTGAATTAGCCAGCCTACAGATTTTCTGGGGTCCCTGGTACCTGATGGGCATGTGGGGGACCAGAAAGAGCTGAGATTTATTAACACGATTCATGCCCGTGTCTGAAATGGCTATAAGGAGTGCTGAGGAATCAGAATATTCTAAACGTGTTCACCAAGGAGAATACTCTGAACATAAACCAGCAGAAAACCAGCAGAGGTGCAGGTAGCGTCTGTTTAACGTGCTCTGAGCAATGTTACACACACACAGACGTCTGCTGCAACCTTTTGGATAATAAAGATGAAGGAAGCCTTCCCTGACCCTTACGCAGGGAAACAGAACTAAAGTGTTATCAGATGAGTAAGTGGCAAAGGGATGAGAATTGCTGCTCACAGTCTGTTTGAAGCCGACAGCTGTGTGCTGAGGGGCCTTGCGAAGGGCATTGGTCATTGTTCTCCGGGCCTCTGAGTACTCCAACTGGATGGCTTTGATCCGCCCTGGGTGTGGAGAAGAGGAGAGTGGATCAAGAGAATGGCGCCATCCAAACCCCCTTGCAAAGCAGAGTGCCAAATTCGCCTCTTATGCACCAAGTGCACCAAAATTTTAGAAAGTTTGCAGCAAGAAAGCTTGAGACACCTTCTGACGTGGGGGTTAGGCCCCCCGCTCACCTGTGTAGTAGAGGTACCTTGCCCACTCATTGTTGTTGGCCTGCTCAGGGAACACGGACTTGGACACCAGCTTCTCAGCCTGGTCGTACAAGTTGTAGTGTAGGTAGTTCCGCAGCAGAAGGTTTAGCAGGGTGGCCTGCCCGTCTGCGTCATGCCGAAGGGTGGCTGTCCGGAGCCGTGCATGCAAGAAGCTTCAAGAAGAAAAGAAAAAGTATGTTAAAGGTCTTAAATAATGACTTTTCGAACTGCCTTTAACTTATCCATTCTCTCTTCGATTCCTAAAAACGTGATACAAACTGCTTTTCTGGGTATTCACAGCATTTTCGACTGCTGAGTGCCTACTGTGTGAAGCACTATTCTAGGTGCACAAAGAGGACAGAACCCTGCTCTTGGGGATCCTGCATTCTAGTGGGGGAGACAGACAATGATCATGATAAATAAGTGAATTATGCTGCATTACAGAAGGTGGTAGGGGCTGTGGAGAAATCAGGTAAGTACAATGGGGCCCCCAAAAAGCAATGATGATGGGGCTGATTTTAAATAGTTCAGTCAGGGGAGGGCTCACCCAGAGTAACAATTTGTAACAATTAAAAGCTTAAAGAAGGCAGGGAAAAGAGCATTCTTGGCAGAGGGACAAGCCAGCGCAAATACTCTGAGGACGAGTGTGGCCCGCTTGCCCAAAGAAAAGCAGGAGGCCAGTGTGGGGTGAGGAGTAAGATGGGGGAGCAGTGGGAGACAAAGTCAAGGAGGCAGTGACAAGAGACAGAGCATGTTGGGCCTTATCTTACACTATCGTGAGGACTTTGTCTTTTTCCTGAGGGAAATGGGGAGCCACTGCAGATTTTAGGCAGAGGAGCGAAACGTTTTCTAGCCTACGGTTCCACTCTTGACCTACCAATCAGTCCTCCCTTAATGTGGGGTCAAGGGAAGAGGCTAGGGGATCTTCACAGCCCAGTCGTCATGTTGCTTTACCTAGTATCAGCATCTCTCTCAGCGCCTCACATGGCTCAGGGCATGTTAACCACTGCCCCCATTTCCTGCTGGGCACTTTACCAGCTTATTGCCCTCTCCAAGTCCATAGCTCTGTGGTAGTGACTGACCACATCTCTGACCCAAAGGGGAGAGAGTGAGACCCTTGGCCACCTGTACCTGCGCACCACATCCAGCTTGTCCAGGAACTCATAGATCCGGGCGTGGTAGTAGTAACACTTTGCAGCCACAAGGTCCAGGGCCCGGCGGTTCTGAGTGCTGATCTTCTGCATCAGATCATCAGAGATCTTCTGTGCCTGGAGAGGCAGCCAAAAGAGAATCAGGTGGTGGTTCTTCAAAAAGTTAAACATGGAGCTGTCATGAGCCAGCAATTCCCCTCCTAGGCATATATCCAAGAGAACTAGAAACATATGTTCACATAAAAACTTGTACACAATGTTCATAGCAACATTATTCAATAATAACCAAAAAGTGGAAATAACCCAAGTGTCCATCACCCAGTGAATGGATAAACACAATGTGCTACATCCATGCAATGGGATATTATTCAGCTTTAAATATGGAGTACTGACACATGATACGACATGGGTAAACCTAGAAAACATTATGCTAAGTGTAAAAAGCCAGACACAAAAGGCCACCTATTATATAATTTTATTTATATGAAATGTCCACAATAAGAAAAATCACGAGACAGAAAATAGATTACTGATTGCCAGGGGCTGGGGCAAGGGGAGAATGGGGAGTGACTACAACTGAAGTGCACACTTTAAAAAGGGTGAATTATACCTAATAAACACACACTGACCAAGCGGTGCCAAGGAAGAGAAAAAACAGGGAACCGAGGAGTGGGACCTCCTCATTTTTTGAGCATGCTCTTGGGACAGTGGCTATGACTGACCAAGAACTGGTCCCAGTTGGAGGGAGCCATGGAAATGTAATATAATATCCAAAATGGAGTTGTTCGGTCCCATAATAAGAGCTGCCATTTATTAAAATACTGTGAAAACTTACTTTATGCAGATCATTCTGCTAAGTATTTTTGAACATATTAATTATCAACAATAATCTTGTAATTTCGGTAGTTTTCCCCACTTTCCATACAACTAGGAGAAATTAACTTGCCTAACGTACAGCTGGGATTTAAACCAGGTCTTTGTCTCCAAATCTACTTTACCCAAAAGAATCCACTATACTGGTATTGTGCTACAGCCAGGTACTGGCAGAATCACCATGCCAGCCCTTTCTTTTGGTACTTGGTACCCAAGCAGGAGTTGAAAGGTCTTCCTCGGTTGTAGGGTTAGGTGTGCATTCCACCAGGGGAAGAGTCTGGGGGATGGTCAATAACCCAAGGATCATCTCCGTTTCTTCACTAGAAACAATCTCCCCCACAACCCGTCGCACTGCTTGGGGCATGTGAATCGCTCTCACTGGCCCTAATACCTCTTTGTAGCGCTTGCTGTTCATCAGGAAGATGACCATGAGGAGCTGCAGATAGGCTTCCACTTCAGGCAGCAGCGGTGCTGATGCAGCTTTTCCTGTTCGGGGACGGAACTGTAAATCAGCTTCTGTGTCCATGGGCTAGGAGAGGACATGAGTTATCATGGAAAAGCTCAGTTAGATCAATCAAACAAGAATTTTTTAAGCACTCACTATGTATTTCGACAAATACTGAGTGCCTACTATGTGCCAAGATTTTTCTAGGTGCTGGGGAAAAAAAAATTAAAGATGAAAAGTCTCTTTCCAAAAGGAGTCAAGGAGGCTGGTAACACAACACAATACATAAGAGGGTTAAATGAGTATAATGGACAATTTTACAGAATGTATGGGGACAGAAAGGATGAAATAAGACCCCTCACAGAACCTACAATCTATCTAGGTGGAGAGATTAAACCACTACACCTGGAACTACTACAAATTCTATCAGATAGAGTTTAATAAAGTGATATAATTCTAGAGATGAGATCAAGAATAATGAGACAAATTTTTTTGTGTATGTATGTGGAACAAAAGAAATTTGAGAGAAATTGAGATATATATATATAGTATTTTCAGATCTAGTCACTAACACTGGAATAATGAATAACAGCTCAATAAGTGATCATGTTGGGTGAATTCAGAGATGTAAAGGTAAAAAGAAATTCCAGGTGGGGCTGGGGAAGGGGGCTTTTCCTCTTTCCCAGACAATAAACTCTTCGTTATTCCATCTCCAGGGACTTTCTGAGCTTTCATATCTATGGAACAGACTATAAGCAAATAGGATTTTAGGGAGAGGAAGGTGGCTGGTCAATAAAGTCTTGAGACTGTAGCATGAACGATAAGGTACAGCCAGAAAAAAAAAGGAACGGTCTCTCCTGGCACGGAGATCACTACCCTATCGAACTAACTTCATCAGCATTCACTATGTGCCACGCACTGTTCTAAGAGCTTTATACACACTCCTCCTTTCCACCCCCCAACAGTGCCTCCCAAATCTGTTCATCACATTCAATAGGGGAAGAAAATGAGGCACAAAGAGGTTAGGTCAAGGCCCGCAGGTACCAGATGGAAGAGTTTGGATTCAAATTCAACTCCACCTCCAAATCCTGTACTCTCAACCACTGTTTTATACGTCCTCTATTGTTAAGTTCAGAGGCAAAAAGGTGGTGGCACCTTCCCTTCTGACAATGGAGACATAACCTAACCGGAGGAGAGGGTCCACGCTGGGGTATAATGAGAAATAAGTTTGGCTGGAAAGGTCTTGATTCCCAGCTCCTTTCCCTGACTGGGAGGAATGACTACAGGACATAAGGATGGTTTTCTTGTTCACAGGCAAATGATTATAAAAATGGGTTGCTTGCTTCATTACTCTGCTATAGCAGGTAACAAGACAGGTCTTTGGGATGGGAAACAACTACACTGGTGGAGGAGAATGAGGCCAAGCCTGCACCCTTTAAACCGGCCTAACCCACTCACCTCTTCCAGGAAGGGTAGCAAGAAGTCCCGAGTGGCATTATTTGAGGTGAAGAAGCCATGCACAGCCTTATACAGAACATAGTGGTTGAGGCGGCGCGATGTGGAAGGCAGCATCCGCAGGGCCCTCAGAACAAATCGAGGCTCCTTGCCTGAAACTGCCTTCTCCAGCTGTTTCACATGCTCCTTGATATCTGTGGAGGACCAGAGGAGAAAAAAAAAAAATGTTACTTCCAACTCCTTCTATTCCCTACCACTCCAGACAAGTAGTTCTAGGGAGCCTCTTAAAAAGATGTGGCCAGTCACTTCTTTTGCTCTAATAGGGTTAAGAAGTACTTACAGATGCCATACAATTTTAAGACATAACCAAGAGACAAAATAAAGCTGGGGTGGGGAAAAGGGTAGAGGGTGACAGAAAGAGGAAGGAAAAAAAATGAGAAACAAAACAAACACATGGAGATTTATCAAATTTCTAAATAGGAAGACTTTCTAAATGTAAATAATGGGGGAAATAACACATATACTAAAGATCAATTAATTTGATTTCCTAAAAAACTTTCTGAATAATTCTGTAAACAAAAGAAAAATACCTGCAACAAATGTGACTAAAGATTGACATTCTTATTCTACAAAGAGCTTGTGTAAATGATCAAGATAAATATAGAGTGAACAGGACATTTCAGCTGGTACAATGTAAACCAGTATAGTTTTTCTGCACAATACCTACCAAAAACCTTAAAAACATTTACCCTTTTGACTCAGGCATATAGAGAATCTATACTAAAGAAAAAACTATTAATGTATACTAAAAACTTGGGCACAAAGATGACTGCTGCAAAGCTATTTATAACAGTAAGAAATTGGAAACAAATGTCCAAAAATAAGGGCATACGATCAATTGGTAGTTTCTCAGTTACTTTTGCATAGTTAGCACGGGATGTCTGGGTCACATTAGTGATGTAATAATAACAGCTATTATTTGTGGAGGGTTTACTATGTGTTCATAATGTGCTAGGCATAGTTCTAAGTATCTCAACCTTCAAAACACTCAATGAAGTAGGTAATATTACTCTTATGATAGGGATGAGAAAACTAATTCTAGAGCTTGTATGCTTAGCCATTACATCAATTATTCAATAAATGTTTCTGCAACAAATTGAAAGCCATGATTGTGATGTGTTAAATGAAAGCATGCAAAATCGTTCGTATTGAGTTTTATGCCTTGTTCCAAATTGTACATATAACTCGACCTCAATTATAGGAAAGCAGCTCAAAAATTCATAGGAAAAAATGTTAACCATGGTAGACTTTCCTCCAAAATTTCTACAATGAACGTGAATTACTTTGTAAAAGAAAATATGTTTATAAAATACGTATGTACATACCCAGTAAGTAATGCAGAGTGGTCCTTTTGCCATTGGCTGACTATCATTATTTTAGGTGTAAGAATCTTTATTAGATGCTGAGCCTGTTACCCAATTTTAGAAGAGGAACTGATGCAGTCAACACCATCACATCCTCAAAAACATCACCCAGGAGCAAAACTTTGAGTATCTCAATATTTTTGAGCTAGTTTCTCATGCAGGCAAGTAGACAGAAAACCCAAGAAATAGTCCATCCCACTTGATCCAGAACTAAGAAAACAGCACCAGGCTCGCTGTGGGGAGCTCTCACTTCAAATGTGCACAGGATGCTCTAAGTAGGAAAAATGAAATGTGAACTTGGAGGAACAAGAGATCATTAGGAAACTGGGAACAGGAACCTAGGAGAAAAGAAGTGGGGGTATTAGTATATAGTTCAGATGGCAGGTGAATGTTAGGAACTCAAAGTAAACATCTAAAAAGCTGAAAGCGCGTAATGTGTTTAAAACTTTTAGAAACAAGAGTAGAAGTAAGGGCTTGAAGGGAGAAGGAAAAAAAAGATGGAATCGTTTGTGCACCTCAATTACACAAAGAAACAAGATACTAGGTAGAAAGGGCTCTTTCAGGAGAGTTTGCTAAAGGTAGACAACACAAACTTTTGTTCACTCTTAAAACTCAGGGGCCAGTGTTGTGTCACCCTGACCCCCTTTACACACATAAGTACAAACACTGGTTTCTAGAGGGATTAATCATATATTGGACGCGATACAATCCGGTAGGATGTAAATGGGAGTTAGAGGGGAGAACTGAGAAGAGGCTGTCTACAGGCCCAGTGAGACCTAGTTCTAGATGTAACCTCCGGTGGCGGGGGGAGGAGGTGTGTGGCAAGGGAGGAGTCCTGAGCCTGGAATTATTGGGGCTGGGGTTAGAAGTGTCAGGGTAGCGGGAGCAGGCACTTGGGGGTTGATCCTACGGAATCCAGGATGGTGGAAGCTGGGGTCCCAAAGAGAAGCTAGATCATAGGGGCGCTGTCACCCGTGATCATGGCGCGTTCCCAGCCCAGGCTCTCTCGTACCCTCCAAGGTGACGGTGTCCAGCTCTCGCTGGGAGTGCTCAGCCGCCGCCGCCGCCGTCTTGCCGTCAGCCTCCCCCGTTGATCCGCCACCTGCCACCGCCTCCTCTTTCATCTCCACATCCTGGGGGGCCGGGGGTGGCGGTGGTTCTTGTTCCCCTCCGCCGGGTGGCGGTTTCGCCTTGTCCGCCCCTCGGCGCCGCGCCGAGCCCTCCTGCTTCATGGCGCCCGGGGTCGCGGCCTAGTCCGGGGTCCGAGGCCGGGGCCTCGTGTGAACCCTCGCACCACAGACCAGGAACCAAGCCGGGCCTGCACACGAGCGCGGGCTCGCGTCGGGCCGCACGATGACGGAGCAGCTGCAAACCCCTTCCCAGCGCTGGGCCTTCTGGGAAACGCCAGGCCCGGTAGGCCGATGGCCGAGTCACCAAAGGGGAAAGAAATCAACCGTCGAGGTGTAGGATGGGGGCGGATATTCGGGGAAGTAGCGGGAGGAGCCTGTCCGGTTTGTGGGGCTTTCGTTGGCGTGCTGAAGTGTGATTCTCTTTTATGTTCTTCTCAAGTGCATTTCTGTGCATGTCCACGAGAGGTCCCTTCAGGCTCTAATCTGTGTTACCTCGGACTCTAAGAACACCCCAACAGGCGTGACTGGGTAAGGCTCAGCCTTAGGGTGCGATGACGTCACGAGCTGTGGGCGAGTTTTTTGCCCAAACTCGTTCAATTTGCTCCCGGTTGGGGTCGCTTTGGAGATCCGCGAGGCTCGCCCTCAACGGCTGCTTAGTGTATGCGGCGCGAGGGAAGACAAGAAGCTAGAAAAAAGGGATGTGGTGCTAGGTTGTTGGGCTTAAAATAAAACCGAACTGGAGAGTAGGAAGAACCCTATGAGATTTAGACTTCCTTGTCAGATTTTAGCTAGTGCTGAAAATAAGGCATAAAGCCTCTGCAGCCTGCGAATGTTGATAGGGATAGAGTGCACTCGCGTACAATCACTCCAGTTTAATAAAGTTTAGGGGACCACTCTATGTACATTCCAGGGCTAGCACATTTGGGGAATGGGGTGGTAAAGAACAGCTCTAGAATGCAGTCTGCTGGAAAGCTCTGCTCTGGGCTGCCATGTATTGCGAGGCTGGAGGAAAGATGGTGGAAGTCGTTATTGGCAGAGACTTCAGGGAGTCCGTTGGGCCGCCTGCATGCATCCAGACAGACGCTTGTAGTGAAATGGGGAACGGAATAATAGTATGTCTAAGGATAGCCTGAGACTCCCCAAGGGGAAGGAAATTGGACCAGAAATCTTGTCCATTTATTTTACAAAGGAATCCTCCAGTGATTCTGTAGGAGGAGGATACATGTTCCAATTTCTTAAGATAAAACAAAAATTCCTTCCCCTCTTGGAACTTTTAGCTCTTCCTTAAATGGAAGTCTTGAGTTTTAGACCGGGTCAGACTCTAGGAGGTAATCTAGCAGCTCTGTTGTGTAAGGTCCTAGAGGACAAAGAATGTGTTTTCAATATATTGTCCTTTATGCATAGAGAGGAAATTCTTTGTATTACCCTTTTCATACAATTGCACCAAATAGCTCCTTGCACTAAATGGAAAAATGGAAAAATGTGTGCTCCAGTTTTAGGGAACATGTCTTGACCAATTCCTCCCTAACTAGGCCCTTCCCCCAAGGACTAGGGGATAGATAACAGGACTTTTGAATCATCACTGGAATAAAGTCATTAAAGCCTTTCATAACACTATATATGTAACTGAAGGTGGGCGAGATGGTAAAGGAAGAAAACAGATGAGTTTTGTTGTTCATCTTTGTGAAGTTATTCTTCTAGATAGTTAGGGTGTTAGCTCACCTCTTTATTATGTTTACATCACAAGAGAGAAACAATCAAGTCGGTACATAACTATCCAATATATCCTTGAGCAATATAGCAGAGGCCTTAGACATGCCCCAGAATGGGGGAGGATGGCTTAACACAAAGCCTTTGGCAGTTGGTCATGAATTCTTGGTGTGTGAGGGAACTAACCAAGGCAGGGTGTGGCTAAGAAGAGGGACAGTCTGACTCCTGGGGCCAAAAACCTTGGAGAAATTATTCCATCCATAAAACTATTTTGAAAGAGATTGGTGAAAGACTTTAAAATCCAGCTTTAGGCAGAGGAAGTATAAACCTAGCAGTTTGATGAGATTGCAATATCCACGTTAGCAGGTCCATATGCCAAGCCTACCCACATCACTTCCTCCCACAACCAACCTAAATTAAGGGCAGAAGTGGGACAGGTGAAGCCAGAAGATACTATCACAATTTCTTTTTCAAAGTTTTGGGTCAGTCTTATTTTGGGGTACCATTTTTTTTTAAAGACCTATCTACATTTTCTATTCAATAAACTTGAAAGTTGTCTTACTCTTGTTTTGGGCTTGTACCATATATCTCTAGATCTTTGCCTTTCTCAGTCTCTCAACCCAAGTCCGGAGGACCCCAAAGGCTCCTCTTTGAAGACAAGCTGCTTTTATGATCTCACTTTTGAATCTAGATTCCACATTCTACACCCTCATAGTTCTCCTCTGAGTATTTTCCAACTGGTCTGAGGATAGTATAATAGTATTCATGTACATATAATCTATATGTAGTACGATAATGTCTATTTTCTGGCACAAGTTAAGAATTTCCTTATGATAGATTCTTTAAAGGAAAAACACCAAAAGACATTTAATCGAAAATGAAATAATATTTTCCATTCGTTCCAGTAAAGCTTGATTTTTGGAAGCACAAGCAGGAGTTATTGGGAAAGGAAATTAATTAATTTTGGTTCTGTAAAATGTTCATAGTTATAAAAGTTTGAGTTTCTACTTTCAGAGGATTTAAGCATCAGCAGATGAGCTTAGCAGGTTGCGAAGCTATAGGGGCAGGGGGAGATATAGAGGGACAAGTAAAAATTGGTTAGCTTGGGGGATCAGCTAGGGTTTCCATCATCCTCAGCCTGGTGGCTCTGAAATGCCATTGGATGTTAAGGACAGAGCACAAATGTTGTAAGGAAGGCGTTAATAAAGCAGAAAGCAGATGGAAAAGGCAAGTTAGGAGGCCTTGGTCAGCAGCTGCAGGAGGGAGAGGCCAGCATAAAGGGCACAGAGGCAGGGGAGGGTGTCTGGGTCCCATGTATACTGGGGGCCAGATCTCTGCACTTCCAGGCCACTCAGCCCCACTAGGGTCTCTGTAAGGGTCAGATCCTCTTCTCCAAGGGAGGAGAGCAAGTCAGGTTGCAGGGGGAAAACACTCTCTTTATCCTGAAGGAAATTCTGTTCCATTGTGCTCTCCACCTGGAAGGAACCAAAATAGCATGAAAAGAAAGAACTAGAAACCTCTCCTCTTTTCTCCTAACTCATAAAAACCACAAAGATGGCTCCCTTTCTCTTAGTATAGCTCCTTTCATTACATTACAATTCCCTCTAGGCCTTTTAACAACCCTGTACCGTGGGCAGCATGTTTATTTTTAGCCCCATTTTTTAGGGGAGTGAATTGAGGCAGACTCAGGGACATTGAAAGATTTGCTCACATCACTTGGCTAGGAATAAACAAAGCCAGATTTTTCTGTTTCTTCTCTTAAGATAAAGCTGAAAAACCCAGATAATTGCCCAGAAATTTACTCTTCTGCCTCTAGTTGTGCAATAGCAAAAAGGAAGAAACATGGAGAGAAGTAAGAAGTGGGCATGAGCTTCTGGGATGGTTATGTCATTAAGCTAAATTTGTCTATTTCCACTCGTTCTAGCTGACTCCCTCCCAAACTCTCCCAGTATCTGTCGTTTTTTTCTCACAAGCTTTAGCTGCACAGGGAGGATCTTTTTCTCCATGGATTTTACCAGTAGCTTCTGTTGGACTTCACTTAGCTCTGGAGAAAAAAGCAGAGAAAGAGATGTGCGTCGTTGGTGCAAAGGGGACTATAGACTCCAAATGGGTATACTTCCAAACTCACAGCATTAATTAATTCATACATTCATCCATAGCTGAATGCCTGGTCTGTGCCAGGCACCTTTGCTGGGTGTGTTAGGTAAAAATCACACTCCCTTCACTCAAGGAACTTGCAGGCTAGTGGAGAAGACAAAGGAATGTGCAAATACAATACAGGGTGTTAAGGGAGACATAGCTGAGGGGTCTACTTTGGTCTTGGCATTTGAGGGCAGGCTTCTTAAGGGAGCAAACATCTCAGCTTACACCTGAAGGACCAGAGAGTTCTTCTAAGTGGAGCAATGTTTCATGCAGCAGGAAGAAGAGAATTCAGGGGCAAGATAAGATGTTACCCTCTAAAATTAAAGCTGACAACTATTGATATAAAAATGTTGGGCTTAGCTATATGTAGAAGTTTAAATGTGTGGCAGATAAAACTAGGGTTATATTCTAACCCTCACTAACAAGACTAGGCCGTCTTCTCAGACTATCCAAGTGAATACATAGGAATGAAACCAATCTTTAAAAATGTAGATATAAACTACTTAACTGTGGTATAATTGGCTTGGCATTCATTCATTTACTCATTCATTCATTCATTCATTCATCCATTTGGAAATTCATTCACTCATTCATTCCTATCACTGAAAAAGTATGTAATCAAAGACCTTACTCCCCATTTACCTGTTAGGGCTCCAAGGAAATACAGAATTGCACCCAGAGCCTCCTTTGATAGTAGGACGTCTTTTGGGAGTGCCTCCAGTGTCACTTCATGTCCTTTGCCTAGAGCCCCTTCAAGCTGTGGGGAAAGGTGAGTGACTACTTAAGATAACAGGTGTAAAAGGCCCAGCATGGTATCTGGCACATTATAATCCCTTGACATGTGTTAACTTTCTCCTATTTCCTCATTTTTTCCCCAAGGTATCAAGTTCTGAAAATACTGGACTCCTGAGTTCTGGCCCCCTTCCATGAGAGGGTCCTGCTGGCCTGCTGCCTCCCTCTGTCCATCAGGAGGGAGCATGTGCCTTCAGGGAGTCCGCACTGTTTTCCTTTCTCTAGAGGGACAAAGGAGCAGCGATGGCCTGGCAGCCTGGGGGCACTTGGCTACCCCTGGGGACGGCATCTGCTGTCTATTCCCTTGGCCACAGATTACCTTCTGCCAGTGTCAGATCCTCTACCAGCTGCAATGCCCACACACCTCTCCACCAGAAATGTTCCTTCTCTCGTGCCTCCCCCACTTCCCCTGGGATCTCACCGTGAGCTCCAGGTCTTGTAGCTCCTTTCTATTCCCTAGAAGTTTGCTGAGGGAGGTGAGCAGGGAGCTTCGCCCCACGTGGCTCAGCTTCTCCACTTCTTGGGTCTCTCTTTGAATCTCTTCCTTCAGTGTCCTGAAGTCCTCATGCACCTCCCCTATGCAGACAGTAAATGTGGCAAACAAACCGCCCTCCACCTGGCACCCTCCCCATTCAGTCAACATTCTTCCTGCAGGCTCCTTCACATAACCCTTCTCACATCCTCATGCTTTGCTCTCAGCTTGAGCCTGGCCTCTCTTTTTTCTGGACCAAGGAACACATTTATGAAATTATCCATCAACTCTGACTTGAGGGGTCTATGTGTGGGTATGGGTGGGGGTTGGGGTGGGAAGTGGGCTATGACTCACATTAGCATCTAAGCCAGTAGTTCATTCTCCCTGAGTCCCCAGGCCCCATCCCAGATCAGCAGACAATTGACTTCCCATTTTCTAAGACTCCAGCTAAAAGTTGAGAAGCAAGGTCTATTTCCCCTTCTCATGAGTTAGCTGACAAAGTTGGTGACTGGGTGAAGGCCAGGATGGAACTGCTCCAGAGAGCCGTGGGCCTATGTCCAGGGATGTGGGTGGATTAGGGATGGCTTGAACCTTGGCCTGACTCTCTAGGTGCCTGGTATCCTAGGAATGGGTCCAGCAAGCTTTGGAGAGAGTGGCTTCCTGGAAGTGGTGCCAATCCCCAGGACCTGGGACTTGTCTTCCCCTCCCTCTACCCTAATGCTTCTCCCACTGCCTTCGGGCTGAAGTCCTCCTAAAGTTGAGGATAGATATTGGGAGAAACTCACAAAATTCCTTACCAACATCAGATGCCTGGATAACTGAGGAAAAAAAAAAAAAAGAACAAAACAAAGGACGATAAGAATGTAATCCTCCCAAACAGTAGCAGACCCAGGGGATGAGACATTAATGGGGCTTAGGAAATATGTCCTGTCTCCTGGGATGTCCTGACCAGCTTAAGGATACTCTTGCCCCATTCGTGGGAGTCAGGAGGAATTGGTCAGGAGAGAAGCTAATGCAATGGGACAAAGGGCACCTGGATTGAGTTGTCACTGTGACTCAGCGGCTCCTGCCCCAGGGGCTGGGCAGTGGAATCACAAATGTGTGTGTAACAGGTTACAAGCTACTACGGCCCTTGAGGAGAGGTCTGTGGCATCCGACCACCTGCGCATCTTGTCCAGAGACTTTCCTTCTCCACTGCTTTTACCTCGACTATTGAAATTTCTGCCACGTTTCAAGGACAAGTGTTTGCTGAGACCTGCTCTGCCATGCTCCCTGTCAGTCCCATGGAGAAGAGAAGAAAACGACTGGAATTTTAAAATTCTGAGTCAAAACAGTTACAGTGAAATGACAGGAAACACTTACGGATGAACTTCTCCTCTTCTGGCTTTTCTGAAGACAGAAACAATGCACATATGTCAGCATAAAACCTATTTGTGCCTTTTTATCTAGAGCAGTTGTCAAGGCAGCTTTATCAGTGATCATTATAAAAACACATGGAGACCATGTTAGCTCATCTGCCTCCGTAATTCGGGAACACACGCTGTCTCCAAGTTTTATTTCTGCTTCCAATTGTGCCTTTTGGTCTCCGTCTTTCTGTTTCTCTGTGTCTCTTGGGTGGTATTTATACACCTCTATCTGTCTTTCCTAAAGTCGAGGATAGATATTTTTAGGGACTTGGGAAACAAAACCAGGGCTTGAGGGACTATGGTATGTGCTACTTGAGGGTGCAGGGTTTTAGCAGATAATGTCAGGGGCAGGGCAGAAGATGTAGGGAGCCAGGGAGCAATCTCACTTACCTCCAGGAGGGAAGGTTTGCATGTTATCATTGTAGATATGTGGAATTTCTGTAAGAGGGAGAGAGGGGAGAGCAGAACCCTTAATGGCTGCTGCAATTTCCCTTTTCTGATCTCAAATCTGTAGGCTCTGTTAAGGACCCTGCCCCCAAATGCCTCATCTAATCCTCAGCTCCTCCTCTGTTGTTGGAAGTAATCCTTTCTTCCTCTGTGAATTCTTTCCTATCATAACACTATTTTCTCTCTTGCTTTCAAGTACTGGTGTCTGTGTTTGTTTCCTCCATTGGCCACAGACATCTTGAAGCAGAGGCTGTGTTTGTTCTCTCTGTGCCCCCTTCCCTCAGTTGACACGGTGCCTAGGACACAGGAGATGCTCAGAACCAGGTCCCTTCACTCGCTCTCCAGAGCAGCCCCTCCTGTTCTGTCTCCAGCAGTTGAACCACAAGAGACCACATTCTTTCACTCATTCCCTGACATTTCTACAAGAGGGGACCAGGATGCCTTAGTATTAGTGCAGGTAATTCTTATATAAAAGGGAGAATATGCTGGTGTCTGCTCACCCCACTCATCTTTTCCTCTGACCATCAGCTGTCTCACTCGAAAGGCCAGGATGCAGCCCTTGGGGATGGTTACAGCCTCCTTGTGGTTTATGGATCCCTAGGAATAGACAGTGAAGAATTGTGTATCTACAGAGATCCTAAGTATGAGACAGTGGAGTGGGGGTGCAAGTGGAGGGCCAGGCCTGAGAATCTTTGGGGAGATAAGAAGTTGGGAACCCTCCATTGGTGTCCTTGATTGCCTGTCCATTCAGGCTGGACTCCATGGAGTACGATTGTCCACTTATTTCCACTCATCGTCCCTCTAACAATCTGTATCTCTCTTCCTAGTTCTGACACATGAAGGAACTGGGCAGACCTGCTCCATCATCTGCATGTGCATCCCTGTCCCACCTTAGAGTTTCCTTCTTACTCTTTGCCATTTGTTCCATGCTCACCTCCTTCAAGAAGCCTTCCATGACTAACCCCTACTTCTAGCTCCAACCCATTCCTTGAATATTTATGCAAATTTGATATAGGTTTTAGAGCATTACTTATTTACAATGAGCTTTCTTTCCAAGCCTGTGTTCTCTAGGCTTTAACCTCTGCGTCTCCTCCATGAGACAGAACTTTCTGAGAACAAGCCTGTCTGTCCTATAGATTGGGAGCATCATGAGAGAAGACCCACGACTCTGAGTTTCCCCTGTCCTGATAGTTCCCTATCACATGTGGCACAGAAATCTGCCACATTGAGCATCATTGACCAGAGAGAAGATTTGCATCTGGCTAACTGGGGCCTGGATCTTGAAGAGCAGGGAGAAGGAGTGGGTCTTACACAGTATCCTGGGTGGGCATTGATGGGGCAAAGTTAATGCAGCCTCTGAGGAGAGGCTGAATGTAAGTGTGTGTGTGCATGTGCGTGTGTGTGTGTGTGTTTGAATCAAACCTGTAGCCCCAATGGGGCGAAGAATGGAAGGGAGAAGTAACCCTCTGCCTTGCCGGCTCTCTCCAGAGTGATTTCCTGCACAGTCTCCACCACCTCCATCACCACATACAGGTTCTCTCCTCTGTCGTGCATCTCCTTCAGGAACGGGTGCTCTGCTGCCAGCTTCCTGTGGCAGGAGAAACCATAATGGAATTGTCCAGAGCTTCTCCCCGCCTAGACCACGGCCTTCTCTTTCCTTTGGTCATTCCCAGGTGCTAGATTATGGTGGTGTCAGGGAAAGAGCGAGGACTCTAGAGAAAGACTGAGGTTGAAACCCAGATCTCCACTTACTGGCAGGGCAGCTCCTCTGAGTCTTAGTGACCTCATTAATAGAATGAGGATAATGACACCTACCTCCAGGGTGTTGAGGTAGGTGTCATTATCCTCGTTCCCTCGGCCCCAAGGTGGCTTCTCCTCCCTTTCTTCCCTTTTTTCAGCCTTGTTCATCTCTTCTGGGGTCCTCTTTCCTGCTATTGATACCAATTCCCCTCTCTACTTGCATATATATATATATATATATATATATATATATATATACACACATATATATGTATATGTATATATGTATATATATGTATATATATATGTGTGTGTGTATATATATATATATATCTATCTCCTTTGATCTTGCTATTCCCTCAAATCACCATTCTGTTTCTTTCATTTCATTGGCAAACATCTCAAAAGATATCCCCATACCCATTGTCTTTACTTCCTCACTGCCTCTTTCTAAATTCTTTATAATTTGGCTTCTATTTCTGCCCCTGTGCTGAAATCATAATGAACTCCAATCCACCAAACTCAAAGACCTTCCTTAACCCTGTGCAACATTGGACTCTACTGTCCAAACCCTCCAGACGATGCTGCCTTTTGGCTCCTGATCACAGTGTGCTGCCCTGGTCCTGCTCCTGTCTTTCTGGCTTCTAAGTCTTTTTCATTTTGCCTGCATCTCATTTTCTAGTTTCTTTGGTTCCTTAAAATATTATGTTCTCTAAAATTCTGTTCTCTCAGTTCTCTGCTCTCTGACCCCTCTCCAACAGCTTTCTCCCTATTCCTATAGTTTTCATTTTTATGTTGCTCACTATCACTTATGTATCTTCCCCTTGACTTCTGTCCTGAGCTTCCAACTCTCATTTCCAAATATCTTAAAAAATTTTTTTGATTGAGATCTAATTGACACATAACATTGTACTAGTTTGTATGTACAACATAATGATTTGATATAGGTGTATATTGGGAAATGATCACCACAGTGAGTTAGCATCCATCACCACATATAGTTACAAGTATTTTTTTTGCTTGTGAAGAGAACTTTTAAGATTTACTCTCTTAGCAATCTTCAAGTATAGAGTATAGTGTTGTTAACTGTAGTCACTCCAACTACCTGTTGAACACCTAGCCTGTTGTCTCAGTGCAGGCTCCATATTCTCCAGGGCCCTCTCACCCCAGTGTGTCTCCCAGGGCCACATTTATTCATTCATTTGTTCATTAATTCTTTCTGCACACTTTGCTAAACTCCAAGTCTGCCCCAGGCACTGTGACTGATGCTAAGGAGATGACTAAGACCCGTTTCCTGCTCTCTAGGGGGTTGTAGTTGAGTAGGAGAGAGAGTCAGGTGAACAGATCATAACAACATGAGTTTGCAGATGTTTCAGAAAGGCATGTACGAAGTGTCAAAACGTCCAAAAGGAACTCACAATCTTTCTCTCCAAATATGCTTCTAAACTCTGTCTTCCTGTTTCTACTAATGTCATCATTTGGGTCAAATCTCAGAATTATCTTTGTTTTTTATTCTTATATTTAATTAATTATTAAATCAATAAATATAACCATTAAATTAATAAATATAGTCAATAAATTAACAAATGTAATTAATAAATTAATAAACATGATTATTAAATTAATTATTAATTAATTTATTTAAATAAAAATTCATCTATTTAAGGTCCACAACATGTTTCGATATAGATATACATAGAGAAATGATTACTACAGTCAAGCTAATTAACATATCCATCTCGCAGTAACTATTATTTTTGCGTGTAGTGAGAACACCCGAAATCTACTCTCCTAGCAAATTTTCTTTTTCTTTTTTTATTTATTATTTTATTTTATTATTATTATTATATTTAGGCAAGGCAACCCTTGGTTGACCTCACAGACTGCAAGGATCTTGTTAGCTTACAATCCTTTACTTTTCATTTTTTATGCCTACAACACCTGGTCTTCCTAGGTGGTCTCCCATCCAAGTATTAACCAGGCCCGACCCTGCTTAGCTTCCGAGATCAGACAGGATCGGGCTTGTTCAGGGTGGCATGGCTGTAGACTCCTAGCAAATTTTCAACATAAAATATAGAATTAACTACAGTCATCATACTGTACATTAGATCTCTATCAAAGTCATCTTTGACAAAACTCGCTTCCTCATCCTGCAGTCAGCTGCCAAGGCCAGTCCATTCTGCTGCTCCAGAGGCCGTGCATCTGTTCCTCCCTCTTTGTTCTGACCACGCTTCCCAACTCAGCTCCTCATTTTACATCTCTGATGGACAGTGGATAGTGTCTTGCCCAGTCTGTCTGCTTCAAAGCCCTGTTCCCTCATCCTCTATCTGACACATTTCCTCCATCCA
This sequence comes from Pteropus vampyrus, assembly GCF_000151845.1. Lineage (NCBI taxonomy): Eukaryota > Metazoa > Chordata > Mammalia > Chiroptera > Pteropodidae > Pteropus > Pteropus vampyrus. The sequence goes on along the minus strand of NW_011889284.1, from coordinate 307,559 downwards.
GCCAGATTAATCGTGATACATATCAGAGCATCATCAAGGTCTCCCTGGCACCTACAGAATAGTTGCATCTCCTTGACTGGCCCCTTGGGTCCCCTGTGATCTGGGCCCATCCTATCTCACACTTGTTCCATGCATACCTCTTCCACTTCTGCAAAACTGGCTATTCATGGTCCCTATAGGTTTTGAGATTTCTCACCCATATGCCTTAGTAATTCCCTTCTTCCAGCCCTGGATGTCCAATTTCTACTCATCTTGCAAGGCCTAGATCATGCTGCCTCTTCCGTGAAGTCAGTCCTCATTTCTCCTGACCCGGCACAAAACTCAGACAAAGCCCTCCTATAGCACTTACCACTTCTTGCCTTGGATACTAGTTACTTTTGCACATTTTTCTCACATTCCTAGATCGCAAGGTTTTTGGACCAGATGTTCTAGTGAACCCCAGCACTTAGTAGGGTGGCTTTGCGCTCAGTGAGACTATATGAATGTTAACTGGAAGACTTCCCAAGCATCCCAGTCCTTATTCTTGCCTCCCTAGCCCTCACCTCCTTCTTTCAACTACTACTTAACTACTTAAAAGACAGTTTCCCTGTCAAGCCAAACATCTGAGGTGCCCAGCATTGGCATGGTATCTTGTGCTGTTGGGGCAGCATTCCCACGGGCTGCCTGGTGTGTGACTGGACTGGAGGCTTCATTTATGGGAGCAGAATGCTGTGCTCGAGCCACAGTGGGGGGTGGTTAAGACCCCTTCCCTTTTTAGTGTATTTCATAGTCATAGAGTAGGAAGGAACCCTCAAGATTTTCATCCAACCCCATTATTTTTCAGAAAAAAAAAAAAAAAAGAAAAACACCAGAAAACTGAGGTCCTGAAAGGAGAAGCGACTTTTCCAAGGTCACAGCGAGTTAATGTGAACGTACTCATTTTCGTGTGTGTGTGAGAGTGGGGATGTGGCACTAAGTAGTGGAAGGACAGGGTGGAGTAGTTAGAAAATGGCCTAGAGGCACCTATAGAGCAGAGGGGTCATCTCCAGGAGCTCCCTGTGGTGACCTTTAAGTCAAGGCCCAAAGCACTCCCTCCATGCACCACCCCAGCCCATCCCGGTAGCCTCCCAACCCTGCCCAGTCTCACCTCTCCTGGTGCAAGGTCTCCAGGGCCTTGGGAGCCACACTGAGTGTCTGGACTTCCAGAGTGCTGCTCCGAGACAGCCCTGCAGTCCCTGTAATTTTGACTGTCTTTGGCATATCCACCTGTCCCTCCACGCGGGCATCTAGCATATTCTTAAAGGCAAACTTCCCAGAGTCTGTCGGATCTGCAGGAGGGAGAAGACGAAAAAGCCTGGGCTGAGCGGCATCTATCCTTCTTCCTCTGTCTCCTGAGAACTTTGGGCTAGATGACATCTAATCAGAGTTTCAGTGTCCTTGTCGTAGGCCCCCATCCCTCAGCACCCAACCTTACTCCTGAGGCTTACCTGAAGGTGAGCTGCCGGGTTCGAGCACATCCAGGAGGGTGTAGTCAGTATGCACATACCGGGCTCCCCAGAAAAGCGTGCTCTTTCTCTTCCTCCGTACCAGGCAGAAGGGGTAGAAGTGCTTGAAGTCTATGAGGCTATCAAGGGGTGTCAGGTCCCCTCGAGGGTTTAGCTGTCTGGTAAGAGCCCGGGTGACATTTTCAAACATGGTCATTGTTTCTGGTGGTGGGGTAGGTGGGGGGAGACAGGAGAGTGATAAGTTGGGAGACCAGGGCATGGTAAGGCTCCCGTAGAGAAAGATCACCCAGCTCTGGGTGGGTAGGTGAGTAGGGAGCCCTTAAGGGTGCCTGGATTCTCAGAATGTCGGAGTTGAAAGGAATCAAAGGAGTCTTCATTTTAAGATGAGGAAACAAGGCCTCCAGAACTGAGACAACTTGTCCGAAGCCACGTGGCTGGCTAGAGAAGCCACACCTGCCGTTTCTTGTCAAGGGCTCTTTCTTGACTCCACAGTCATTTTCTTCACAGACTTGGAGCCTGGCTGGAGCGTTTCATTAACGATGGAAGTAAAGCTCCTCTCATACAGCTATGTCTACCACATCTTCCCAGAAAACCACGACAGCCAGGAACCAGGGACGCAGAGGGGAGGGAGGTGCCGAGGGCCTGGGAAGGTAGTTGCCCTTTTTTTGAGTGGGAGTCACTTCCCTGAACCCTTGTTTCCCTTGTGCCCTCTTCTTCCTGGCTCCTGGGTGTGGGTGGACCCACTGCCTTCCAGGTCCTGCTCAGTAGATCCAGACATTTCACCGCTCTTTGCCTTTGCTCCCCTTCTGCTTACAATATCCCTCTTCCAATCTAAAGAATCCCTATTCATCCTTTTAGACTCAATTCGGGTCACTCATCTGTGATCTCTTCCTTTACCCTTTCAGGCAGCCTAGTGACTCCACCCCATGTCCCCAAAACACTTTGTACATGCCCTTCTGAAACACCTGCAAATCCATATTGTTATGATCTGTTTACCTGACTCTCTCCCCTACGGCAACTATAACCTCCCAGAGGACAGGAAATGGGTCTTAGTCATCTCCTTAGCATCAGCACCAGACGTAGTGCCTGGTGCAGACTTGGAGCTTGGCAAATGTATGCAGAATGAATGAATGAAAGAAAGAAAGAAAGAATGAATGAATGAATGAATGAATGAATGAATTAGTGAATATGGCCCTGGGAGACATAGGCTGGGGTGAGAGGGCCCTGGAGAATGTGGGGCCTGTAAGAGCCCGAGGTTCACAGTCTTGATTCTCTGTCTTTGAAGTTCAAGTCCAGGTGCTCTGGCTGGGTGGCCAGCTGGCACAGCCGGGTTACCCTTGTGGGTGAAAGAGGACACACCAGCTGGCCTGGAACTGCCTCATTTCCCTTGTAGGCATCAGAGAATTAGGGAGGCAGCAGGCACATGCACAGATGTATGTGGCCATTCTGCCAGCCTCATTCCTAGGAGGGCCAGGATGGACAGGACAACCTCCTGAAGCCAGTTGGTTCACCTGGGAGGGGCTTGGGAGGCTGAAGTCTCTTCCTCACCAGAGAGATGCTCACAGGGCCACTTCTCCCTTCTTTCCACAAGGCCCATCAGATATCTACCCCATTGGGCTCTACGGGATTCGTAGACCCTTCTTGACCCACCCATATCCTTGTTCATCCCTAGAACACTCCTGACTTATCTACTGTCATCAAGTTCTTACCAGGGAGTGGTGCTGGATCCTGTCCTGCTGCTGAGTCTGAAGTGAGGGCCCAGGGCTCACTTGGTCTATAGGTTGAGAGAGTGACTATCTCTCACCAGGATGGCCTGCTGCTTTATGCCTCTGTGGAGGCAAGGATGTAGGTAAGCTTCCAGGGACCCCGCCTGCATCAGTGGCCCCACCCCTTTCCTGCTCCACTTCCGGGAGAACAGCATCAACCTGTTCCATGTGGGCCTTGCCTCGGGCCCTGGGCTCTGGACTTCTGAGGGCTGAGGGGGTGGAGAGCTGCCAGGCAGGTGCCAGCGTGGGTGGGGGAGCCAAGGGTGAGAGACAGGTGGCAACTGAAGGTTGGTTTGATGGGCTGAGAGGAGAAGAAGGAAGGCACCTTTGGGAGAGGGGCTGCGGAGAGAGGCAGTGGAAGTTGGTGTGTGTGCGTGTGTGTGAGAGAGAGAGAGAGAGAGAGAGATTGAGGGAGAGAGAGAGAGTTGAGGGAAGGCATCTCTGTTCTGTCATCATCATGGTCATTGGGAAGCATCTAGGATTCATGATGAGGCCTTGGGGGTGTGATAAGGGGATAAGAAATCCCATGTGTCAGCGGATTCCAGCAGAAAGCAGAGCAGTTGAAAAGTTGCCTCCATCTTTCTGTTTGTCAGCTTGTATATTACTATCTCACTCCATTTGTTTTAGCTACATATACGTATCTATGGCAGCACTAGAAGCATACGTTTGTAGGCAGAAATGGTTTTCTGTTGTTTCGTGTTCAGTGTCTGTGCTCTTCATGGAATATTGTACATACACATACACACAAATACTCAGGCAGAGGCATTTGGAATTAGTGGAAAACCCAAAATCCATGTCTGCCATGGGAATTCAGACATCTCACCATAGGTCACTCAGGTCCTACTCTTAAGTCCCTGCCTGAAAGGAATTTTAAAACGGACTTTACATACATGATCAGATCTCTAGATGACAATTCAAGACATTTACGGGCCAGCTCCTACAGTGTTGGGATATGTACGTGTGCATGTATAACTTGAATACGACTGAGCCCTCACCCTCTCACCTCAAGGCTCTCCTTAGTATCAGCACCGAAAACAAAATGCAACCTCGAAAGCCATGAGGAGTAAGTTAGGTCTTTACTGGGGGTTTTCTTGAGGAGGCTGGTGGTGAACAGGGAGATTAGATCACATCATACTCAATAAAACTCCCTAAAAACTTAAATACTCCACCTCTGTCCCCAAAAGTCTCATTCAGTATGACAGATCCTCTCAAATCTCTCTTCTCTATGTCTTAAAACAACACAAGATCTTGCCCCTGCTGGGTCTCGTCTCTGGTCCCTGCCCCCCATCTTTTTGCTCACCTTTCTCCCCATCTATTCCAGGTGCTTCTTACACAGCTAGCACTCTCTACTTCTTTGACAGCCCTAACCATGACCTTAACCAAACATCCCTCCTCCTTAGGAGAGGTAGAGGTGGGAGCTTGAACATATGGGAAGTTTGCCATTTGTCATTTGGTCCCTCTCACATGTGCATATTTATGCAGAAATGTGTTGTGTAATATCCTTTTCATCTCTATGTTTTCCTGGCTCTTCTGGGATTTCTGCCTCTTCCTGTCTGTATCTCTTAATCAGTATACTGATGTGACATCATCTCAATTCAGCATATAGTCCTGGGCTGTATAGTCTCCTATTCCTTAGCTCCAAAGTACGTGGTCCCACTCAGGACCCTCTCACCTGCCCACCATTGCCTTGGTCAGACTTTTGGGAGTGTTTTCCTGGTGTCCTCTCTCCTCCCACTGGCTGCAGGCCAAGATTTCCAGTACAGCTTGTCTTCCAAAAATCTGGAGAACAGTGGTTTCAAGAAGCCACACGTATCTGTTCTCTCTGAGGACCCCAAAAGTCCATCTAGCCAGCTTTCTCTCCTCTGACCCAGAGGTCTTGCTCTTTTAATTTCTCTTGCCCTCCTTCATTCACTCTGATCTCTTCCAGGCTTGTCCTCATTCTCCTTGTCCGGTTCCCACCTGAACCATCCCCCAAACCACCTAATGGTGTTCCAAACAGGAGGCTTTGAGGGTTCAAGACAGAGAGAAGAAATAAGAGCTTGTAGTGTCAGCCAGATTAAAGGTCTTATGCTTTTAGATTTAGAATATCCGTGTCAGGCTTCCCCCTATGCTGCGCCTCCCACCCATCCAGGATGCCCTTCCTTTTCGTCACGTATCTCACCTCCATAGTCTTAGAGAAAGGCTACAGAATCCCTTTAGATTCCAGAGGTTCCTTTTTAGAGTCCTGAGTGTGTTCAGGGGAATCTGGCACATAATCTAAATTGCACTGTAAGAGATTTAGGTTTGACTAATATGTGAGAACTCTTTCGGTCCATTAAAAGTGACTTACTGCAACAGGAGGCTGAGTGGTGCATGGTGCTGATGCAGGCGGCAGGCTTTGCTCTCTAGCTCCCTCTGGTGGTCAATAGAGGGAGGTAATGGGCCATAATTACCCCTGAGGTGCGCCGCATGCTTGTGATTTGTGTGTGGTGCTAGGAGACAGGGATCAGGGAAGGGAATTGACTGAGGGGAGAGTAAGTCCCAGCCACCTGTTCTCTGGGAACTTGAATGTCTCTCTGACCCGAGGAATGCTCTGCAGATACTGAGGACAAAGACATTGAGAAAGGATGTTATTTCCTTACCCATTTTCCTTTTTATTATTGTTGATTTTCTCTTCAGGAAGGGACCAAAGGGAAAAGAGAGATGAGTAGACTACTGGAGTTCAATAGGGTGGAAGGCAGTGATCCTGGCAAGAACCAGAAGAAGCTGGAACTCTGGGAGTAATGAGGTCAGGAAGAAGTTTCAGGAACATGCTTGTAGGATACACAGCCCACTTGTAGGTTGTGGGGTAGCTGGAGCATTTGGGGGAAGTGACCCCTTGCACAGACATACTTCTAGACCTTCTGTGAGTAAAAGGAGGTGGGACAGCTAGGGAGAAAGACAGGCTGGAATGGAGGCATGACAGTCTGGTGGTGAGGCAGGAAGAACACACCCCAAGGGCATTGAGTTTTATGTCTCTTATGGGAGGTTGGACGTTTTGGGTTTCAGATTGCAGATTGTGAGCTATATTTCCATAAATAAACTCTATTTCTTTTCTGAACAGAGTAAAATCCTCAGACTCTTTTCTTATCCCCTAAAAACTTTGGGGTTTCTTCCTAAATTCAAACTCCTGGCTGAACAGACACTGTTCAATGTCTTATGACACTTATTCAACTTGAACTTGTGCTGAAGAACTGAAGTGATGAACATACGTTAGCCCATTGAGCTAACGATGCAGCTGGAGCAGGTGTTACAGCTCCTGTCCACTTCATGGCTTTGCTCCTCAGTTGCGATTGCTAGGCCCTCCTGATAGGACAAAGCCCCCAGATGGAGTGTCCCAGATGGAGCTTTTGAAGCTCTGCCTCCAAGGGCACTTAGAGCTGAAGTGCCTCTCCATTTCACTAGCTTCCCCAGGCCCCTGCCAAGCCCCACTCTGTTTTCCCAGTCCTGGCTGGGGATGGCCAGGCATTTTTGGCCAGCACCCGAAAGAAAGAGAGAGTGGCATAGAGGGAACAGAGTGGTCACAAGGCACTGGGCTCCCATGTATAGAGGAGTCCATCCCCTTGTATGTCAAGGCTGTAGAGTTCCACCAGGGCCTGGATCACCTTTGGCTTTTCACCCCAGAAACCTCTGATCAGCTTGAAGTGAAGACATAAGAGCACTGCCTCCTGGAAGAAATTCTGGTCCAGGATGATCTCCATCTGTACAGGAGAGAATAAACATCACAGGATGCTTTGCATTTAGGGAGCCACCAACTTCAGAGGTGGTCTGCAGTAAAAATTTAAATTTCAGCCCCTGCCCTCACCCTTGACCCCTCTGCTCATTAGTGCTAAAGTCAGAAATGGGCACAGATTAAGAATCTGGAGATCTGAGTTCTGTAGAGAGCTCTGCTAGGAGCTTGCAGCATGGGCCTGGAGAAGTGTTTTCTGCTCTCTGTACCGGCTGCTCATCGGTTGAGTGAGGAGTTAGACTTGGGTGAGCTCCCGCATCCCCTCTAGTGGTCAAACTCAATTTTACCTTAGTTGTCTTTCCTTGCAGCCATCCTGCGACTCTCAGATGCCTCACCAGACGTCTGTTGGGGAAGGAACCCTTTTTCCATGGATATGGCCAGCAACTGCTGTTGCTCCGCGCTCAGCTCCGCCAGGGTAAAGGACGGGAGATCGCGGAGGAGACAAGGGCATACTCTCTTTCTCTGGCGGGCAGGAGATTGTAAGGCATCTCTGGGAGCTGGGGCTAATGTGTGCGTGTGTATGTGTTCGCGAGGCAGCAGATTCACTCTTTACCCTCCAGGAGAGGATGAGAGAAGATTCCTGGAAAGATATATTCTCTTTTCTCTTGAGAAAAATAGATGGAGAGTAAGTGGGCTTGCACCTCTTGCCTTTTCCTTGGAGAAGGGGACAACAGAGTTTGGACTCTGGTTAACTTTGCCTGTAGCTTGGTACAGGAGCTGGCTTCACAGGCATGCAACCTGCCAAGTTGCACATGGCCCCATACTTGGTTTAATGCTCTGCTGTTGCCGTCATGAATAATAATTCTTAATAATTTTTTAACAAGGAGTCTTGTATTTTCATTTTGTACTGGAACCCGTAGATTATGTTGCAGGTCCTGCTTAGTACCATTGGGCCTAACCCAGGGCACCCCACTGGGACCTGACCCCATCCCCACCCCCAACCCTCACCACGGAGAGCCCCCAGCAGGTAGAGGATGCACTCAGCTAGATGAGTTTGCTAGAAGTCTCTTCCAGTCATTCGAGGACTGTGTCCCTGCCTCTCTCCTTGGACTCCCTGAACCACTGGTTTTTTAAGATCTAGGGCCTGATCCACTTGGCAGATTGATGAGGAGTGATTAGCTAGATACTCCTGCAGTTAGACAGACAAGGAGCTTTCTAAAGGAGAGGGAGCAGGTCTCCCTCAGTGCAGGGGTCCACTCTCTTTCGGCCTAAAAAAACCTCCCTCTAGTGGACCTGAGGGCTGAGAAGTAGGCGAGTCACGCCCCATCCAGCCACGCCCGGCTCCAGGAAGACCCATCCTTAAGCCCCGCCTTAATCCCCGCCCCCGGCTTCTTAGGCAGGCCATCACCACCCCCGCCGCGCCGCGGGCTTTTGCAGTCTGCCGCTCGCCACTTCAGCCCCGCCCCCGTTTCCCCAATTCCACCCTAGGCAACCCAGCTCCGCCCCCAGGCGTCTTAAGTCCCGCCTCTTGCATCCTCAGTCTATGGGTCAACGCTCGAGCCATCTCCGGAATTCCCTAATCACCCTACCCCTGGTCTCCTGCAACCCCGTCCACTCTGCCCAGGCCGTGCCCCCGGGCGCCCCACCCCCGTCTGGGGTCAGGCCCTTGAGCACCAGCAGATCCTTCTGTTCAACCTACAGCGTCCCAAACCTTGTGTGCTCCCAGGAGGCCAGCTCAGGCCCTGACTGAGCTTTGAGTACAGGACTACTCCACCTTCACATGACTTTACCCAGCGAGTCCCCTACTCCCAGGCACTGCGGCTCGCTTCTGGGGCTTGAGGTCCTGTGCCCTCTCTCAAGTACTCCTTCTCGGGGAAAGATAATCAGGGCGGGATTTGGTGTGGGGTGCCCTGGGAGCTCAACTCTTTACAGTATTTTCCCATAGGGAAAAGGACCTCCCCAACTGCAGAGGGGAAAAGGACCTCCCCAACTGCAGAGGGGAAAAGGACCTCCCCAACTGTCACCAGAGGGGATAGAGGGACAGAAGAATGAGAGGACTGAGAGCCCCAAGGGAAGAGGCGTCCTCATGCACCCTCATAGTGAGTTTAGCCTGTACCTGTCTGGAACAGGATGTTGGAGGCTGGGGACAGGGAGGACGCACTTAAAGCCCTCAGGAAACCTGTGGCTGGAATCCCAGTCGTCACCACGTCCTGCCAAAGTCTGAAGGACTCTTCTGCGTCCCACCCACTGTCGCCCTCGGTTTGGAGAAGGGGCTCTGGGCTTGGGTTCCTCCCTTGACCAGTTTCTTTCCTTTGTCTTGTGTCCCTCTTGCCTTCTAAGACTTTTTCTGTCCACCCTTTCCAGCCCCCATTACATTTATGGGGCAAGGAAGGGGAGAAGAGTCCTTTAGCTTCTCTTGCCTTTAGATGGGATCATTTTTAGCTTCTGCTCCTTGAATGGGAGGATGTCTGTGGGGACCAGAAATGGGACACTGGCCGTCACTGATGCCCAACTCCTTGCCTTCCTTGGCTGGCTCTGGTACCTCATATACACACATAGCATAACTTCTGGGAGTG